>NC_140523.1:4814787-4944787 GCF_964339955.1 Pipistrellus hanaki
CCCAGATGGAGTTGTTTGTGTTTTCGTTGTGTTTTGTTTTGTGTTGTTTTTTTTTTTTCCAACTTTACTTTAGACTTCACTCGCGAAGCCTGATGCATCCTCCCAATGGAAACTGCCAGCGCGATGAACGCCAGGGTCACTTATCAGATTGGCAGAGCAGCGAAGGATGAGCGCTCTGCTCGCAGGAGGCTGCGGGCGGCAGGCCCCGGCATGCATGTGTTGGAGGGCGTGTGCATTGGCTCAGCTTCTCCAGGGAGCTGCTCGGCAATCCCTGTCCAAGGGACAAGCGCAGAGCCCAGGAGACTTAGCAATTCATCCTCCCCAAGTGGCCCTGGCTGGTGTGGCTCAGTGGGTAGAGCGCCGGCCTGAGGGCGGAGAGGTCCCGGTTGGATTCCTGTTGACTCAAGGGGAAGGTGCCCCGGTTGCTGGCTGGATCCCCAGGAGGGGGCGTGCAGGAGGCAGCCGATCCATGATTCTCTCTCATCCTGGATGTTTCTATCTCTGTCTCCCTCTCTCCCTTCCACTCTCAAGTTAATAAAAGTATATTGAAGAGTCCTGACTGGTTTGGCTCAGTGGATAGAGTTGACCTGCGGACTGAAAGGTCCCGGGTTCCATTCCGGTCAAGGGCATGTACCTTGGTTACGGGAACATCCCCAGTGGGGGGTGTGCAGGAGGCAGGTGATCAAATTTTCTCTCATCCATGTTTCTCTCTCTACCTCTCCTTTCCTCTCTGTAAAAAAAAAAAATCAATAAAATATATATTAAAAAAAACAACTATCTCTAAGAGGCTAGTTTACAATTATTGGGCAACACTATGCAATTCCATCAATGTAAAGGGGAGAGCCGAAACCGGTTTGGCTCAGTGGATAGAGCGTCAGCCTGGGGACTGAAGGGTCCAGGTTCGATTCCGGTCAAGGGCATGTGCCTTGGTTGCGGGCACATCCCCAGTGGGAGGTGTGCAGGAGGCAGCTGATTGATGTTTCTCTCTCATCCATGCTTCTAACTCTCTATCCCTCTCCCTTCCTCTCTATAAAAAATCAATAAAATATATATATATATATATATTTTTAAAAACTATCTCTAAGAGGCTGGTTTACGCTTATTGGTCCACACTCTGCAATTCCATCCACGTAAAGAGGAGAGAAGGGCTGCCGGCCAGGCCCTCCTCCTCTGCTCTCCAGCATTTGGCAGCACAGACATCACAGGAGCTTGAGCAGAATGGGCCAGCGGCCACACACTCACAGCCCTCACACCCACCGCCTTCCACCACACACCCTCTCCCCCAAAGCAGCTAGCTGCTCTGCGCACACATGACCCGTGTGCAAACATCCCTGCCCGGAGCCCAAACAGCCTGCTTTTATGGACAAGCCAAAGACCGAGGGCCAGGGGCTAGCGCCTGCGAATCAATACGCTCTCAGTCTCAGAATCGCAGATGTGTTTTCTCGCCGAAACCGAAAAGGTGGGTGGAATTCTGAGGCCCCTTTATGTGTGTTTTCTCACTTCGGTTGGGGCTTCAATGACCCCACTGTCCTCCCTGATGTCTCTGGCGGCTACCCCACCCTGGTTTCCCCTCCCCTGAGGGCCTGAAGCCGGACACACAGTCCCCTCATCACAGCTGAGCGGCATCCTGACCGACATCAGTGTCTTCTCTCCCACCGGCTGCTGCACAGGAGTGAGATCTGGACCCAACCCCAGCTTCACGTCTTACCTGTCCGATGGCCCCTGCCCAGCTGCTCTCAGGCCCCTTTCTTTTCTTTGTATTGACTTTTCACTTTTTTCCCCCCTTAGATTATTTTTATTGATTTCAGAGAGGAAGGGAGAGGGATAGAGAGAGATAGAAACATCCATGATGAGAGAGAACCATGGATCGGCTGCCTCCTGCACGCCCCCTACTGGGGATCAAGCCTGTGCCCGTGGCCAGAATCAAACCTGAGACCCTTCCGTCCGCAGGCCGACGCTCTATCCAACTGAGAGCCAAACCAGTCAGGGCTGGAATTAACTCCTTTTTAGCCTTCTCAAGCCCATCTGGTTTTCCAGGTGACCTAATAAATGCATACTTCTTCACCTTCTTTGGCCTCGTGTGTTCCTCCTCCAGCGACCCTAACAGAGGCCCTGACCGGGAATCGAACTGTGACCTTTTGGTTCATGGTTAGACGCTCAACCACTGAGCCACACCGGCCGGGCAGGCACCTTTCTCTTCTTCCTTCGGAGTTTGTCCCCTTTCTTTCTTCCCCTGGGGCTAATGGCACCAAGGGGCGTGGCCTCACTGGCCCAGAACGGTTTTAGCTGCCTGTAACTCAGAGAACAAGGAACACATTCACACCTAGGCTGGGCAGGTACTCCCTCTAGAGTAGGGGTGTCGAACTCAATCAGAGAAGGGGCCAAAATCTAAAATCCAGCCTAAATCGAGGGCCGAATGGTTTACTGAACAGTCATAAACTGACAATGTCATAAACTGACAGCGGAGTGCAGTGATGACAGCGCGGTGCGGGCCACATTGCAAGGCCTGGCGGGCTGGATTTGGCCCGCGGGCCTTGTGTTTGACACATGTGCTCTAGAGAGTAGAGAGGAAGTGGAAGAAAGGCCTTAGAATGGTCTATTTTTATGGGACCCAGTTCAAAGTCTTTTTAACTGGGCCAGCTGGACAGCTGGACATCCCATCAGCTCACGCCTGGCCATTGCCAGAAGAACATCAAGTCCTTTCCTGGAAGTGGCATACAGGAAGCCCTGGAGCAAGGGCTCAGACTGGGCAGGGTGGCGGGCCAGGTGTCCGTGAAATCCAGGCCAGGACAGCTGGTCACTGGCTCACCCCATCAGCGCTACCATCGCCAGATTGCGTGGCCCCCAAATATCAGGGTTACGTTGGAATAAAGTCCTCCCTTTGCGGTACTGTCCCCAGCTTTCACCTCCTGCTCCAATCCCTGTGCCCCGAACCCTATGCAATCCAGCAACTGCCTCCTTACAGTGTTCATTCATTCATTCATTCAAAAATATTCATTGAGTCCATTCATTCATTCATTCATTCATTCATTCAAAAATATTCAAACCAGCCTCTCCAGTTCCTCCCCTCTTCTCATCCCTCAGCTGGACCTGAGGCAGGGAAGTAAGAATAGCTAGGAGAGCCCTAGCCGGTGTGGCTCAGTGGATAGAGCGCGGGCCTGAAGACTGAAGGGTCCCAGGTTCGATTCCAGTCAAGGGCACATGCCCCGGTTGCAGGCTCGATCCCCGGTTGGGGGCGTGCAGGAGGCAGCCGATCCATGATTCTCTCTCATCATGGTTGTTGCTATCTCTCTCTCTCCCTCTCCTTTTCTCTCTGAAATCAATAAATATATATATATATATATATATTTGAGCCCTAACTGGTTTAGCTCAATGGATAGAGAATCAGCCTGCAGACTGAAGGGTCCCAGGTTCGATTCCGGTCAAGGGCATGTAGCTTGGTTGCGGGCACATCCCCAGTAGGAGGTGTGTAGGAGGCAGCCAATGGATGCTTCTCTCTCATCGATGTTTCCTACTCTCTATCATTCTCCCTTCCTCTCTCTAAAATAGGGGTGTCGATCTCAATCAGAGAAGGGGCCAAAATCTAAAATCCAGCCTAAATCGCGGGCCGAATAGTTTACTGAACAGTCATAAACTGACAATGTCATAAACTGACAGCGGAGTGCAGTGATGACAGCGCAGTGCGGGCCACATTGCAAGGCCTGGCGGGCTGGATTAGGCCCGCCGGCCTTGTGTTTGACATATGTGCGAGTCTAAAAAATCAATAAAATAATTTTTAAAAAGAGGCTTGAAGAACTCCTTGGCACGTGGGAAACTGAGATAGAGAGCTGAACAGACCAGTCCAGCCATTTACAGGCAGATAGCAAATCGCCAGGTCTTATCTTCCCTAAGCAAAGGCGCTTAGGAGCAGATGTTTACACATTCAAATCGTGCCTGGGCAGGATCCTAAGTCCTTCCTTTGTTGTGCTGTCCACAGCTTCCAAAAAGTCTCCCGGACTCATGTTATGAGATCCGCCCTGTGTGAAGTCAGGAACCCACACACACATGCCCTAACTAGTCTGGCTCAGTGGATAGAGCGTCGGCCTGCGCACTGAAGGGTCCCAGGTTCAATTCCGGTCAAGGGCATATGCCTTGGTTGCAGGCACATCCCCAGTGGTGAGTGTGCGGGAAGCAGCCGATCGATGTTTCTCTCTCATCGATGTTTCTAACTCTCTATTCCTCTCCTTTCCTCTCTGTATAAAATCAATAAAATATATTTTACCCCAAAAATAATAATAATAATTTCGTTTCTAGAGACCGTAGTTGTCTTTGCAGAATCTAGAATGCTGATGAATGCTCTGGGGCCAGCATGTCAAACTCAAAGGCTACCACGGGCCAAATAAACCAGGCATGTGGCCCTCGGGCTATGAGTTTGACACACTTGCCCTGGGGGCTTCTGTCAGACAGTGCTGGGCTTTGGCCAGGGAGCTTTGGCACACCAAGTCCAGACTTTTTCAACCAAGTCTCCCCAGCCAGGAACCTGACTTGCAGAAAAAGCCTCATTTCTCCAATAATCCAGCTCAGCTGAGTGAGATCCGCCCACATTTCCAAAGATCTGCTCTCAGAAAGAGTCTCCCCCTGCCAAAGCCGGTTTGGCTCAGTGGATAAAACATCAGCCTGTGGACTGAAGGGTCCTGGGTTCGATTCCGGTCAAGGGCATGTACATTGGTTGTGGGCACAGGAGGCAGCTGGTCCATGTTTCTCTCTCATCGATGCTTCTAGCTTTCTATCCCTCTCCTTTCCTCTCTGTAAAAAAAAAATTATATATATATATATATATATATATATATATATATATATATATATATATATATATTTTAAATGACAAACAGCTTCTTTAAGATAAAAAAAAAAAATTCTTATCCGGGAAGTGGGGGACCCTCTGCCCCTCTGCCCCTGATTGGCGGGGGGGGGGGGGGGGGGGGGGGGGGGAGAGAGGACATGCTTCCGGGATCTTTGTGTCTGCGGGTGTCCAGTTGAGATGCGGGAGCCAGTGGATGCATACAGATAGGTAGAAAAACGTGAAAATCCTCCGGAATGTGGGAATGAATGGGGGCAGAACCCAGGAGGAGACTGAAGGTCTGTGTTTGCACCCACGGGCTCCGAGAAGGTGCCCTCTGTTAGGGTCACATTCCTCTTTCTGTGACCCTAACACCCTCCCTCACCCCTGCCCGGATGCCTCCATACTGAAAGGTCAAAGGGCAGGAAGGAACTGCCGGAGGGAAAAAACTTCCAAATCTGTAAGAATCTTGGTGAGTTCATTTGATCCAAACTGACCGTGGCTGGGAAGCTAAATCTCAACGCATTGAGGAAGGTTTGCCATGCTGGGGGATGTTTTATACATTATATAATCAAAAGAGAAAGCAGAAGGGTTTTTTGTTTTTTTTTGTTTTTTTTTTACGTGATATCCATTGGAGATAGACTGGGGAGGCAGGAGAAAGCAAAGAGGGGGCGCGGTGAGTGAGACTCTGGGATTGCATAGAAAGTAAAACAAACAAACAAACAAAGAGACATATATCTCTTCTACATAACAATGAAAGGCTTTGCAGTATCAGCTCGGGTGGGTGATTGTGCCCCAAGGAGTCTGGAAAAAGGAAAATGACTTTGACATTCTACAGGTAGTTAGTTATCTTAGATGCAGAAAGACAAGAGGCTCAGTTAACCTTTAAGTCCAGCCAGGTGTGGCTCAGCGGCTGAGCATGGACCCAGGAACCAGGAACCAAGAGGTCACTGGTTCAATTCCTGGTCAGGGCACATCCCCAGGCTGCGGGCTCCAGAAAGTACTGCAGAGTTAACAATTAACTAGTTAGCAATGGACTGGGATGCATGAAATTCTCCATCGTGGGGCTGGGCATCCAGTGTCTGCCAGGCCTGGTGCAGAATGCCACAGGCGCAATCAGGTGACCAGATGGGGCTTGAAGCCCAGCAGGGCAGTGACCTCAACTAGAAGCTAACTAGGCAGACGTGATAAGGGCACTTTTAAGGCTTCTAGCTAAGACCATTGGCTCTCAGAGATGGTGCAAACCCCTGGAATTGCAGAGCTCACACTCCATGCGTCTCTGCATGTGGCTTCCTGCAGCAACGCACATGCTTTCCCAAGCCGGGGTCTCAGCCTGAAAAACCACGTCCCCCCTGAAGTAGCACGTAGAGGCCCTTGTGTTGCCTAACTTCCCTGATGAATGTGGGGGGAAGAGGGGGGGGGGGTCTCCCAAAATCCTCCGCCTCAGTATGTCAGCCAACTGCTTGCTTCCCCAGCACCTCCCAACTCCTGTCCTGGATGCACCCCTCCAATCACGAAGCCTCGCCTCACCCCGCAGCAGGCCCCTCTATATTTTTTAAAATATCTATTTCTATTGATTTCAGAGAGGAAGGGAGAGGGAGAGAAAGAAATATCAACAATGAGAGAGAATCATTGATCTGCTGCCTCCTGCAGCACGTGCCCTTGACAGGAATCGAACCCAGGACCTTTTCAGTCCTCAGGCTGCTGTTCTATCCACTGAGCCAAACTGGCTAGAACTTTGGTTCTGTCTTTTGAGCAATGGGCTTCGACCTGCCATGGCCAATCAGAACCGCAGTATTCTAGCCTCATTTGCATCTAACACGGACCAATCAGAACTGCTCCGCCTGACCAATCAGGTCGCGTAATGCTGACCAGCCGGGACTGCGCAACGCCTCCTTGACGTACCTACGTTAAACCGGAAGCTGGGTGGGAAGTTTCTCCAAAAATGGCGACCACCCGTTCCTGTGAGGGTTGTTCTTTTCCGGTTTCTACCACAGGCGCTGTTTTCTCACTTTGCAAACCGTTTGTCGGAATAATAAGGCCTCGGTCACTTAATATTCTTTTTTTGGGAATTTCTGGTGACGGTGCCCATGTCACAGGGGGCAGGGGAGGCGCAGAGAAACCTCCCGCTTGCTGTGGGCTCGGGGCAAAATGGAGGCCAGGCCCTGAGGGCGGAGGGAGTGAGTCCTGGTTTGGGACCGGGTCCTCCTCGGAAGCCATGTCGTCAGAGCTGTCAGCCGGCCGAGGGCTGCTCCCGGGGTTCCTCCCGGCGCTCCCCTCAGCCAGCGAGCGAGCTTAGACTGGGAGAAGACATGAAGGAGAAGCACCGGAAACGGAAGTAGAAGCTGCCTGCAGCCTTCCTGCAACCTTCCAGCTTAGACTGGGATAAGACATGCAGGGGAAGCGCCGGAAGCGGAAGTAGAAGCTGCCTGCAGGTGACAGGTAGGCCGCAGATGGCGCCCTCTACTTGGAAAAGCAAAAATAATACATTTAACCAGTGGATATGGGGGTGGTGGGGCAGGAGGTAAGATGGGATCAAATGTTTACTTCTCCCTTGAACAATTTAAATTTGGCCCTAACCGGTTTGGCTCAGTGGATAGAGCGTCGGCCTGCGGACCAAAAGGTCCCAGGTTCGATTCCGGTCAAGGGCACGTGCCTTGGTTGCGGGCACATCCCCAGTGGGGGGTGTGCAGGAGGCAGCTGATCGATGTTTCCCTCTCATTGATGTTTCTAATGAGTTTGCCGACCACTGAATTTTATTGGTTTTTACAGAGAAGAAGGGAGAGGGATAGAGAGTCAGAAACATCGATGAGAGAGAAACATCGACCAGCTGCCTCCTGCACACCTCCTACTGGGGATGTGCCTGCAACCAAGGCACATGCCCTTGACCGGAATCAAACCCGGGACCTTTCAGTCCGCAGGCCGACACTCTATCCACTGAGCCACACCGGTTAGGGCACATGTGTCAAACACAAGGCCCGCGGGCCAAATCCAGCCCGCCAGGCCTTGCAATGTGGCCCGCACCACGCTGTCATCACTGCACTCCGCTGTCAGTTTATGACATTGTCAGTTTATGACTGTTCAGTAAACCATTCGGCCCGCGATTTAGGCTGGATTTTAGATTTTGGACCCTTCTCTGATTGAGTTCGACACCCCTAGGTTAGGGCAAAGTTGGTCATTTTGTCCTGTTAATCTGTCTCACGTCATTTTAATTATTGGACCGGCCGAAAGAACCCTGGAAGGTGGAGCAGAGCTTCTTCCTTCTCGCACTTCCAGTGGCATTTATTTCCAGCTGGCCAGATCTCCCTGCCCCTACCCCCACGCCAAGCCCAGCAGCCAGTTGGCACGGAACGTGGGCACCGAGAGTTCCTTCCCCGTGTGGCAGTGAGATCCAGACATGGGAGCAGATGCACATTGTCAGGGAGGCCAGGGCCCAAGGCCTTGGCAGGCCCCGCGGCAGCTGCCCATGGCCAGCGAGGCTGTCAAAGGGAAATGAGGCGTGGGAGCGGGCCCCTGGAGGGGCCACCACGGGACCCTGCCCCCAGGTCTTGGCAGGAAGAGAAAACTTTTCTGCTCTCGAAGAGAGGAATGAAAATGGCAGCATGGCCCGGCAAGCCAACTTCTGCCAGTCTGCAGGGGGGCCAGAGAACAAAACCCTTTTTTCTCAGGTCCTCGAACCCTTTGCCAGGCCCAGCCATTGGCTGGTTCTTTCCCAGCTCTCTTGGCACTGGGAGGTGTGGCGATGGAGCTGCCCAGGGCCCATTGAGGAGAGGCCCTGAATTGGCACAATCAGGAGGCCCAGGCCAGCGGATGCTCCTTCCTGGAGTCCAAGCTTCATGGGCTTTGCATTCTGAGAGATCTGCATTCACCGTCCAGGCCCCATAGCCCCTGGGGACCTCAGGGTTCTCTCATTTAAAATAATGACCATAGCCGAAACCAGTTTGGCTCAATGGATAGAGCGTCGGCTTGGGGACTGAAGGGTCCCGGGTTCCATTCTGGTTAAGGGCATGGACCTTGGTTGCGGGCATATCCCCAGTAGGGGGTGTGCAAGAGGCAGCTGATCGGTAACTCTCTCTCATCGATGTTTCTAACTCTCTATCTCTCTCCCTTCCTCTCTGTACCAAATCAATAAAATATATTAAAATAAATAAATAAATAAATAAATAAATAAATAAAATAATGACCATAGCCCTGGCTGGTTTGGCTCAGTGGGTAGAGCATCGGCCTGTGGACTGAGGAAAGATCCCAGGTTCGATTCTGCTCAGGGACACGTGCCCGGGTTGCAAGCTTGATCCCCAATGGGGGTGTGCAGGAGGCAGCCGATCCATGATTCTCTCTCATCATTAATGTTTCTATATCTCTCTCTCCCTCTTCCTTTTTCTCTGAAATCAATAAAAATATATTTTTAAAAAAGGGTAATGTATTTAACGGCTTAAGATACTAGTGCCTGGCACACAGAAAACCTTGACTAGCCTATAGTATATAACTTGCTTTCCTCTTTTTATTTCTTTATATATATAACCACTTCAGGAAATTCAGTTTCCAAAACCCCCAATGTTTTTTGTTTTTGTTTTTTTGGAGATTCTTATTGACGTCAAAGAGGAAGGGAGAGGGAGAGAGAGATAGAAGCATTAATGATGAGAGAGAATCACGGATCGGCTGCCTCCTGCACACCCCACACTGGGGATCGACCCAGCAACCCAGGCGTGTGCCCTGATAGGGAATCAAAACCTGACCTCCTGGTTCCTAGGTAAACACTCAACCACTGAGCCACACCGGCCAGGCACAAAACCCCACATCTTGAAAGAGAAGATAAACCAGAGGAAGAAGATTCTAGTTATGAAATAACTCACTGACTGGATTAAGGATTTGATGTGTTTGGCTGATGGCTGAAAAGCAGAGATCACACAGAGAACAGACTTAGTCACTGACCCTATAATTGTTTGGAACCCCTGAGAGGACAGTGCCTGCAGGCAATCAATAGCCCTGCCTTTTGGCATCCTGAGCTGTTGCTGAGGGCTTCCCCAGCTCTCACCTTCCCTTCCCTTCATCTTAATCCCTGGCACCCCTGTCCTTTTGGAAATTCCAAATTTCCCAGCCTGATCCTCCCCAAGAACAAAGCCACAGCTAGCCACAGCTGGCCGCGACACCTTCTGCCCCAGCCTCCTGGCCTGGCAAGCAGCTGAGCTCGCTCTGGACAAGCCCGGGGCCTGGAATCAGAGGGCCTCTGGGCATACCAGGGCAGAACTTACACTCTGCCCCTAAGTCTCCTTCCTGGACCTCTTTGTCCCTCCCTGCTGGAGCCCCCTCCCCTTCTTCTCTCCTCCCCTTGCTCATGAATCCAGCCTCTTGCCAGCCTAAACCAGTGCCCACGCGAAGAGCCTTCTGTCTCTTCTGTCCAGGGGGGGCATTTCACCCCCAGCTTTGCTCCCCCCTCCTGTGTGTGGGGTCCCCCCTGAACGTGCCCACGTGACCTTAGGCCACGCCCACACACTTTCTAGACCAAACAGACCCTCCAGAAGCAAAGATACCAACCCCCGGTGATTCTGGGTGACAGGGCTCTGGGTGCCACTGACATCCCGGGCTCCCGTCCCAGTCTCCCTCGCGTGGCCTTGATGGCGTGACCTCAGAGAGTGACGCACATTCTCTCCTCTGGGCCGTAAAGTGGGCGGGAGCGACAGCCACAGGGCCCGTCTTGCTTGAGTGTGGCGAGGATGAAGTGAGTCGTTCTGAGGGACAGTATCTTGTAAACAGAAAGGCATGTAAGAAAGAAATTAGGAAAATACAGCCCTGGCCGGTGTGGCTCAGTGGATAGCGCGTCGGCCTGCCGACTGAAAGGTCCCGGGTTCGATTCCAGTCAAGGGCATGTACTTTGGTTTGCGGGCACATCCCCAGTGGGTGGGTGTGCAGGAGGCAGCTGATGGATGTTTCTCTCTCATCGACGTTTCTCTCTATTTCTCTCCCTTCCTCTTTGTAAAAAAAAATAAAAAATATAAATATATATATATTTTAAAAAAAATAAATTATGGTAATATGTTTGGGGAATTTCAGAGACCGGCCTGAATTGGCACATTTTCCTTCTGTCCCCTGCAGTGACCTCCAGCTTCAGAGACCCTTCCTTCCCCTGGCCTGAGGGAAGACGCATCTGTATGTCCCCCTGCTCTGGACGGTGCCTGGCACCTCGTGAGCACGTCGCTCTGACCACCGCCTCCCGGGGACACCTCTCACCCCTCATCCCAGCTCCCTGCCGATGCCCTGTCCCAGGACAAGCCACCAGAGGCCGGCGCTCTCATTGGCCGAGCGAGGTAAGAAGTCAGCCTCCCCAACGAAGGTCTCAGACTCCCCGTCTCATAAAAATGCTTCTGAGAAAACAAAAGGGATTCTGTGGTTGGAAAAGTTGGGGAAATTCTGCTGACCCACGGCTAACCTTTCTCTCTCCCCCACTCACCAAGGAAGAGGCAGCCTGCCGAGTTGGGACAGCGCAAAGGGGTATTTGTTGTTGTTGTTGTTGTTTTTAAATATATTTTTTATTGATTTCAGAGAGGAAGGGAAAGGGAAAGAGAAATAGAAACATCAGCGATGACAGAGAATCATCGATCGGCTGCCTCTTACACACCTCACACGGGGATCAGATCGTGATCTCCCGGTTCATAGGTTGATGCTCAACCACTGAGCCAGGCCGGTTAGGCAAAATGGTTTTGTTTGTTTGTTTGTTTTTTGTTTTATTATTGATTTTTTTTTACAGAGAGGAAAGGAGAGGGATAGAGAGCTAGAAACATCGATGAGAGAGAAACATCGATCAGCTGCCTCTTTCACACCTCTTGCTGGGGATGTGCCTGAAACCAACTACATGCCCAGTGCCGGGGGCGGGGGGGGGGGGGGGGGGGGGGAATGCGGGAGGCAGCTGATCGATGTTTCTCTTTCATCGATGTTCTTGGCTTTCTGTCCCTCTCCCTTCCTCTCTGTAAAAAATCAATAAAATATATTTAAAAATAAAAAAAGAGCCAAAACCGGTTTGGCTCAATGGATAGAGCGTCGGCTTGGGGACTGAAAGGTCCCGGGTTCGATTCCAGTCAAGGGCATGTACCTTGGTTGCGGGCATATCCCCAGTAGGGGGTGTGCAAGAGGCAGCTGATCGATGACTCTCTCTCATCGATGTTTCTAACTATCTCTCTCCCTTCCTCTCTATACAAAATCAATAAAATATATTTTAAAAAAATAAAATAAAAATAAAAATAAAAAAAAGATTAGTGGGAACAGTGCTTGGTAGCTAGTGGGGGCTCAGGACAGGTTTGTTCTGTTACTGTTAACACAAGCTATTGATTTGACTTGGCATTTTGTAAATCCCATTCACACCTCTAAGCATCTTCCTTCTGAAGCGGAACCTCAGAGCCGCTGTTTAGGGAAACGAAGAAATAAAGTCCTAGGAATCCCACTCCCACCATCGCTGCTCCTGCCACGATCTCAGCAGAAGTGTCAGACGTGTGGCCCCCAGAGTTACGTGCCCTGATTTGCGGGCTCAGTGGGTGGGTCATAGGCTATCCACGGGACACACAGAAAAGCTCTGAGGGTGAGTGGGTGCAACATGGATCAGCTGGAGAAGGTTCTCTGTGCTCCTCCCCACCTCTGGCTGAACAAAGGGAATCCCAGATCCTGAAGACCTTTGAACTGAAGTCTGACCCTTCCTCAGGAGCCCTGCCACCTGGAAATCCCGGAATGGGCTCCCGGATGGTCCAGTCCAGGGGTCTTCAAACTACGGCCCGCGGGCCACATGCGGCCCGCAGAGGAGTCTGATCCGGCCCGCCAGGTTTTTTTGGGCAGTGAGCGCAGCCGAGGTGTTACAGTAGGGATTAGTAGTTCGTATAGTCCGGCCCTCCAGCTCTCTGAGGGACCGTGATCTGGCCCCCACTTTAAAAAGTTTGAGGACCCCTGGTCCAGTCGCTTGTGGAGTGAACATAGCGTGCTGGGCACTGGGATGGCAGGATGCAGCGTGCCAGTTTTCTCTGGACTCCTTGGCGGGCCACTGGGCACATCTGAGCTTTCTTTCTTACTTTCCTTTATATATTTTTAAATTATATATTAAAATTTTTAAAAACATATAAAGGATGCAGCGTGCCCAGTTTTCTCTCTGGACTCCTTGGCGAGCCACTTGACACATCTGAGCTTTCTTTCTTACTTTCCTTTATATATTAAAAAAAATTAGAAATATATAATATATATTTAAAAAATGTATATTTTTAATATATATTAAATATATATATTTTTTATTGATTTCAGAGAGGGAGAGAGATAAAAACATCAATGATGAGAGAGAATCATTGGTTGGCTGCCTCTTGGCACGCCCCCTACTAGGGATCAAGCCCACAACCCGGGCATGTGCCCTGGACCGGAATCGAACCCAGGACCCTTCAGTCCTCAGGCCGATGCTCTACCCACTGAGCCAAACCAGCTAGGGCAGCGCTTTTTTTCTTTAATCAGCAGCACCCCGATGATTTCCAGAGTCCCCCTTCAAATCTTGCCTTTTGTGTTTATATAATTCTGTTTTTAAAAAATCTGAAATTCTGCCGAGACCGGTGTGGCTCAGTGGATAGAGCGTCGGCCTGCAGACTGAAAGGTCCCGGGTTCGATTCCTGTCAAGGGCATGTACCTTGGTTGCGGGCACATCCCCAGTGGGGGGTGTGCAAGAGGCAGCTGATGGATGATTCTCTCTCATCAATGTTTCTAATTCTCTATCCATCTCTCTTCCTCTCTGTAAAAAAATCAATAAAATATATATTTTTTAAAAATTAAAAAAATCTGAAATTCTACTATTCTAATAATCCGGTTCTTTTGCCCAAATGAGGGAGCAAGAGAGAAATCAGGGGCCTGTGCCTTCCAAAGAAGAGCGTGGCTCTCCTCTCCGCCCGCATCAGCCCACCCCACCTTCTACATCCAGATGTTTACAGCAGCCCAAACCACAGCACTCCTTAGCTTTCAGGCCCCGTGGCCAGCTCATCCCCGCTGACCTTTTGCTTTGTTTATTGAGAGAAAAAAAAAACCAAAATCCCAACTGTCAAAGTCCCAGACAGGCTGAACCTATAACCTCCGGGAGGGCAGATGCCCCGAGGCGGTGCCAACGGGAAATCCCAGAGGCCCCAGGGGCGGGTGGCCTCCTTTCGACACCCTGGCTACATTATCAGGAACAGGGAACAGAGCCTCTGTTGCCCAAGTTCTGAGCTTTTCACACCGGAGTCCAGATTCCGAGTTTAACATCTCTGCGTGGGCTGGGCTGAGCAGGTAGAAGGAAGTCCGGCTCCCAAGCTCATGAGAGCTGCAGAGAAAGGCACTGCGGTTTGGACAGGTCTCAGAACACAGGAGAGCGGGAAGGCCGGGGGAGGGGGTGCGCTCATCCAGGGCGGAAGCGGTGCGTGACAATCGGTGCTCTGTCTGGCTGCCGGGGAAATTCCAGCCCCGAAAGGACTGAGCAGATGAAGAAGATACAAACAAACAAAAAAAGAGAGAGAGAGAGAGAGAGAGAGAGAAAAAAATAAGGGACATGAGGGGCAGCTCACCCGCAAGTTCCAGAAATGGAGAAGAAAAGCAGACAGAGAGGATGGAACCACTAGAAGAAAATACCTGTGCATGGAAGAAAGGAATGACTTCGTGTTGAAAAGGGCTCCAATGCCAAGCAAGATCAACAATAGGACAAAACACCCCAACAAAATTAGACACAGTCCGATGACACTACAGCACTCGAAGGGTGATCTTTATTTATTTATTTTTTAAAATATATTTTATTGATTTTTTTACAGCAAGGAAGGGAGAGGGATAGAGAGCTACAATAGAAACATCGAAGAGAGAGGAACATCGACCAGCTGCCTCCTGCACACCCCCCACTGGGGATGTGCTCGCAACCAATGTACATGCCCATGACCGGAATCGAACCCGGGACCTCTCAGTCCACAGGCCGATGCTCTACCACTGAGCCAAACCGGTTTTGGCTGAAGGGTGATCTTTAAAAGGAAGTCCTAAAAGTTTCTGGAGAAGGAAGAACAAGTCAGCTGCCTAAAAAGGAACATCCAACTGGCCTCAAACTACTTCTTTTTTTTTTTTTTTAATATATCAATATATTTTTTATTGATTTTTTACAGAGAGGAAGGGAGAGAGACAGAGTTAGAAACATCGATGAGAGAGAGTCATCGATCAGCTGCCTCTTGCACACCGCACACTGGGGATGTGCCCGAAACCAAGGTACATGCCCTTGTCCGGAATTGAACCTGGGACCTTTCAGTCCACAGGCCGACGCTCTATCCACTGAGCCACACCGGTTTCGGCCAATTTGTATTTCTTAATCCCTTCATGTTTTCCACGCATCCCCTAATCCTCCTCTCATCTGGCAACCATCAAAATGTTTTCTGTATCTATGAGTCTGTTTCTGTTCTGCTTTTCAGAGCCCACATACCAGTGAAATCATATGGCATTTGCCTGTCTGTCTGACTTAGTCACTCAGCACAGTACCCTCTAGTCTAGGTCCATCCATGTCCGTTTCAGATGACAAGATTTCATCATTTAAAGTAAAGATTAATATGTATTTATTGCCATCTTATTCATTTGTTTTTCCTTCTTCAAGAAGACCCTTTAGCCCAGAAAGAAGCTCACTACAGACTGATTCATATGCCTTTCAACATAACAGTTATTGCTTGTCTCTGTTTTTATTCTTATAAGTATATTTCCAGTAGGACATGATCTCACTCATCTAGGGGAGATGGTGAACACATAGACTGATGAACGAGAACAGACCCAGAGATAAGGAGCCGTGGGTTAGACTGTCGGACCTCAGAGAGAGGGTGGGGATAAAAGGGAGAGATCAGCCAAAGGACTTGTGTGCACACATATGAGCCTAACTAGTGATCAAGGACAATAGGGGGGTGGGAGCATGAGTGAGGGGGAAATTGAAATGGGGGGTTGAGGACAAATATGTGATACCTTAATCAATAAGGAAATTAATTAAAAAAGAAGAAGAAGACCCTTTAACATTTCTTGTAATGCTAGTTTGGTGGTAATGAATTCCTTTATCTTTTTCTTGTCTAGGAAGCTCTTTATCTGTCCTTCAATTCTAAATGATAGCTTTGCTGGGTTGAAGGTCCTTGTTTTTCATCACTTTGAGTATTTCTTGCCAGTCCCTTCTGGCCTGAAAAGTTGCTGTTGAGAAATCAACTGCCAATCTTTTTTTTTTTTTTTTTTTTTTTTAATATATTTTATTGATTTTGTACAGAGAGGAAGGGAGAGAGATAGAGAGTTAGAAACATCGATGAGAGAGAGTCATCGATCAGCTGCCTCCTGCACACCCCCTACCGGGGATATGCCCGCAACTAAGGTACATGCCCTTGACCGGAATCGAACCCGGGACCCTTCAGTCCCCAAGCCGACGCTCTATCCATTGAGCCAAACCAGTCTCGGCTCAACTGCCAATCTTATGGAAGCTCCCTTGTAGATAAATAACTGCTTTTGTCTAGATGCTTTTTAGATATTGTTTATCTTTAATCTTTTTCACCCATTCCCCTAACCCTCCTCCCATCTGGCAATTATGGAAATGTTTTCTATATCTATGAGTCTATTTCTGTTCTTGCTTGTTTACTTTGTGTTTTAAGATCCACATACAAGTGAAATCATATGGCACTTGTCTCTCTATGTCTGACTTATTTCACTCAGCACAATACCAGTTGAGAAATCAACTGGCATTCTTATCGGAGCTCCCTAGTAGATAACTAGCCACGTTAGTCTTGCTGCTTTTAAGATTCTCTCTTTGTCTTTATCCTTTGTCCACAGATAATGTTTATACCAGAGGACAATTTTTGTCTCCCCTTCAATAAAAAAAACAAAACAAAACAAAGAAAAACAGCCCAGCCGGCATGGCTGAGTGATTAAGTGTTGACCTATGAACTAAAAAGTCATGGTTCAGTTTCTGGCCAAAAGCACATGCCTGGGTTGCAGGCTCGATCCCCAGTAGGTGGCAGCCAATCAACGATTCTCTCTAATCATTAATGTTTCTAACTGTCTCTCCCTCTCTTTTCCTCTCTGCAATCAATAAAATACATTAAAAATAAGTATTGTAAAATGGTGTTTTCCATTACTTTGGAAAACAAGTCTGGAAGTTTCTCAAAAGATCAAGCATAGAGTTACCATACGACCCAGCAAATCCCTCTTACTATATACTCTAGAAAAATGAAAACATGCTCACAGGAAAACCTGCACACAAATGTTAATAACAGTATTCATAATGGCCAATAAGTGGAAACAGCCTAAATGTCCATCAGCTGATAAGTGGATAAACAAAGTGGAATATCACACAATGGAATACTATCCAGCGATAAAAAGGAACAAATAATATATTCTGCAACGTAGATGAGCCTTGAAAACCTTATATTAGAATATAATATAATATATATATATATATATATATATATATATATATATATGAGAAAGTATTCTATATAATAAAAGCCTAATATGCTAAGTGTCCTGTCATGCAGTTGTTCATTCAACCAGTCGAAGTATAATATGCTAATGATATGCTAAGGCTGCTCAACCATGCTGTGACATGCACTGACCACCAGGGGGCAGATGCTCTGACCAGTAGGTTATAGCTTGCTGCTGGGGCCTGGCTGATTGGGACTGATTGAAATGGGCTGGACATGCCCTGGATCCCTCCTCGGCCCCAATAGTGCACCAGTGGGGTTCCTCAGCCTGGCCCGTGCCCTCTTGCAATCTGGGCTGAGGGACCCCTCCACCCCCGAGTGCACTCATTCATGCACCGGGCCTCTAGTCCAGAATGAGAAACATAGAGACAGAAAGGAGATGATCGTTCCTAGGAGCTGAGGGGAGGGAGGAGTGGAGAGTTTCTGTTCATGGGTACAGGGTCTCTTTTGGGGGTGAAGAAAATATTCTGGAAGTAGTGGTGATGGTTGGACACCTCTATGAATATATGAATAGCTGTTGAATTGTACACTTTAGAAGGGTAAATTTTATGGTATGTGAGGAAGGAAGAAAAGAGAGAGAGAAAGGAACAAAATGAATAAGAAATAAAAATACAAAGAATGTCTTTTGTGTGAAGTGTATCCTTTGGCGTGTGGAGGTATTATTGATTTGAGAAAATGCTAAGTAACTGATTTACTATCTGAAAAATTTAAAGTTCTGGAAGTTTAAGGTCTCTTGCCAAAAAGAGGTTTTAAAGCTAACACCTTAATTTTAATGGAGAAAGGGGTGGACAAGCCCTTCCCACCCAGAACAGGTACCATCCAATTCCAGCCAGCAGTTATCTTTAAACAATGTGTCCATCTACACTTGAATGGTTACACCTTTTGATAGCCTAAGGGCAAGCTTACATGTAAACAAATTTGCTTCTCAATTCCCAGGGCAGAAAAAAACAAGGTTTAAAATTATTAGATTTTAAAATTTATTCTTAGAAGTGTAAAAGTTTATTAATTAAAAAACAACAACAACAACAACAACAACAACAAAAGGAGATTGAAAAACCTGATGAACAATATTAACTGTTGATTGTCGTAGAGTCGGCGATATGGGAGGGGAGTGGACTGACTGTTCTCCGGGAAAGGGGGAGTGGTGGATGTGGGAAGAGACTGAACCTAAACTGTGCACCTATGGATGAGGACAATGGGGGGTGGGGAGGGGGTGGAGGGTGGGGTGGGAACCTGGTGGAGGGGGGAAGAAATGAGGAACCTTTGTAATAATATGAACAATAAAGATTGATTAAAAAAAAAAATACAAAGAAAAAGTTTGAGGGAGAAGGGAAAGAAATTCTGGACTTAGCTAGCCTTTTATTTTCTCAAAGAAACTTTTTTGAAAATATATTTTATTGATTTTTTACAGAGAGGGATAGAGAGTTAGAAACATCGGTGAGAGAGAAACATCGATCAGCTGCCTCTTGCACACCCCACACTGGGGATGTGCCCGCAACCAAGGTACATGCCCTTGACCGGAATTGAACCCGGGACCTTACACTCCACAGACCGACGCTCTATCCATTGAGCCAAACCGGTTTCGGCTCAAAGAAACTTTGTTCCACAGGATGAGTTATGTCAGAACACTTAACAGGGGTCCTCAGACTTTTTAAAGTGGGGGCCAGATCACGGTCCCTCAGAGAGCTGGAGGGCCGGACTATATGAACTACTAATTCCTACTGTAACCCCTTGGCTGCGCTCACTGCCCAAAAAACCTGGCGGGCAGGGTCAGACTCCCCTGGGGGCTGCATGTGGCCCGCGGGCCGTAGTTTGAAGACCCCTGACTTAATAAATGCTTCTTGACCCAGCAGAGGCTCTGTAGCTGATCATTTAACAAGAAGGCCACAGCTTCTGCTGATTTAGGAAGAGTGGGGCTGAGGATTTAAGGGGGGAGGGGTCCCCTCGACCCTCCCTAGTGCCAGGGAGCAGCACCCTTGGTGTCTTACCCATCCTGGGCCCGTGGCCTGTTACCCAGAAGCCTCTTAAAAGGGCAGGCATTCTTTTCTTGGCTTCTGCAGCGCGTCACCTTGCCAGTGACAACATCGGGGAAGCAGCGGGAAAGGACATATTTCTAGTTCCTGGGCAAAAGGACATATTTTCAGTCTCCAGGGTTTTGGCCAAGAAGTTCTCGTTGCCATTTACCCCACAAGTGACTCAGTTCTCCTGCAGGCAGTGCCGCGGCTCTTCCTGGACACCCACTCACGTGGAAAAACTGAGTTTGCTCCGGCTCTTACCTGTGGAGGAGACCAGCAGCTTATTGTAGGTGCAAGTGGCTGCCTTCGCGCTCCCCATGACCACCTCATCCCCACATAGTATGGGGCCGGTGGTCGGCAAACTCATCAGTCCGCAGAGCCAAGTATCAACAGTACAACGATTGACATTTCTTTGGAGATCCACATTTTTTAAACTTAAACTTTTTAAAAATATATATTTTATTGATTTTTCACAGAGAGGAAGAGAGAGGGATAGAGAGTCAGAAACATCAATGAGAGAGAAACATCGATCAGCTACCTCCTGCACACCCCCCACCGGGGATGGGCCCTGCAATCAAGGTCCATGCCCTTGCCCGGAATCGAACCCGGGACCTTTCAGTCCGCAGGCCGACGCTCTATCCACTGAGCCAAACCGGTTTAGGCAAAACTTAAACTCTTCTTTTGACGCCACTTCTTCAACATAGACTCGCCCAGGCCGTGGTATTTTGTGGAAGAGCCACACTCAAGCATGTGGCTCGCGAGCCGCAGTTTGCTGACCACGGGTCCGGGGGACTTGCCCTCCATGCCAGAGTGAGCAGAAGGAATATAGATTTGTCTTAGGGGCTGGAGACCTGGTCATGACAAAGAGGGCCACCTTGGAATGTTAACGACGCCAGAAGACATTGTTCTGTGGCTGCTGAAGCTTAACCACAGAGGTGGGACTTTCCTGGTAGCGGAAGCATGACATAGCTTTGTTCTCACTCAATCTCTGCTGGCCACATTCCCTGCTCTCTGTCTGCAAGAGTGGCCCCACCTTTGGCCTTCTTTTTAAAATATATTTTTATTGATTTCAGAGAGGAAGGGAGGGAGATAGAAACATCAATGATGAGAGAGAATCATTGATTGGCTGCCCCTGCACGCCCCCCACTGGAGATCTAGCCTGCAAGCCAGGCATGTGCCCTTGATCGCAATCAATCCCGGGACCCTCCAGTCCACAGGCTGACACTCTATCCACTGAGCCACACCGGCCAGGGTTGGGCTTTGTGAGGATGCAGTGAGGAAGATGTGACACCCCGATTTGAGATGTCCCGCTCCCCAGTGCCCTCTAGTGACGAATCGGACCCACTGCTTTCTCCTCCCCTCCCTTCAACCACCGCACCCCTGGTTCTGGGATCTGAAAGATCCTTTTGTAAGTCAAAATACTTCCCTGACCACACCACACCCTCACACATCCAGTGACACATCGCCAGATGCTCAGGGCAGTAAATGGGCTTTTAATATCCATTGCTTGAGGAAATGTTTTTGAAGAACTGGCAGTTACATACGTAGACAAATCAGTGTTATCTGATGGCTTGCAATGTCCTTGGCGTGTGTACCTGTGTCATGTGTTGTGTATGCGTTCCCTGTGTTTCCAGGAGCTTCCCAGGGCCTTAGGCGAGGGACCCAGTAGCCAGGCTAGGCCACCCTGGCCCCTGTGTTAAAAACAGTATGGGCCAAAACCGGTGTGGCTCAGTGGATAGAGTGTTGGCCTGCGGACTGAAAGGTCCTGGGTTCGAGTTCCGTCAAGGGCATGTACCTTGGTTGGGGGCATATCCCCAGTAGGGGATATGCAGGAGGCAACTGATCGATGTTTCTCTCTCATCGATGTTTCTAACTCTCTCTATTTCTCTTTTCCTCTCTGTGAAAAATCAATAAAATATATTTTTTTAAAAACAAAACAAAACAAAAACACAACAGACTATGGCCCAGCTGGCTTGGCATGGTTCGATTCCTGGTCAGGGCACATGCCTGGGTTGAGGGCTAGATCCCCAGTGTGGGGTATATAGGAGCCAGCCGACCAATGATTCTCTCTCTTCATTGATGTTCCTATCTCTCTCTCCCTCTCCCTTCCTCTCTGAAATCAATAAAAAAAAACATATATTTTAAAAAGACACAAGAGCCGAAACCGGTTTGGCTCAGTGGTAGAGCATCTGTCTGCGGACTGAAAGGTCCCGGGTTCGATTCCGGTCAAGGGCATGTACCTTGGTTGCGGGCACATCGCCCGTAGGGGGTGTGCAAGAGGAAGCTGGTCTATGTTTCTCTCTCATCGACGTTTCTAGCTCTCTATCTCTCTCCCTTCCTCTCTGTAAAAAATCAATAAAATATATTTATAAAAAAAAAAAAAAAGACAGAACAGACTAAGGCTGTAGTTAGGTTCTCACTGCCCATTGCTCCGTTCACTGGGAAAGTTCCAGAAGCTGTCGTCCTCTTTATCCAGGGCTGACTGACATTCCTGGGGGAGGAGGAGTGCTGTGGAGTCACGTCTGCCCTCAGCTTCCCGGCTGGACCTCGGGCATCCGGCAGGAGGGTCTCCTGTCGCCTGACCTTGTCTCCAAGTGACTCATGGTGTGTAGGCGGTGCCAGCACTGACCGCGAGTCTACAGTGTTACAGAGGGCGAGGTCAGCGCGCTCCTCTCGCGATGTGGTCATTACTGTTATGACAACGGGCAGCGTGTTGTGCGTCCCTACTATGTGCGTCCCTACTATGAGCACTTCCCAGGAACTTTTTATTTATTTATTTATTTTTGGTAATTATTCTCTTTGTGCCAGGCACTCCACTTAGTTGCTTTCATTTAATTCTCCCAGTTTTATGAAGGAGGTATTTTATAAATGAAGAAATTGATACTCAGAGAGGTATTTTTTTTTTATTGATTTTTTTTTTTTACCGAGTGGGAGGGAGAGGGATAGAAAGTTAGAAACATCGATGATGAGAGAGAAACAGCGATCAGCTGCCTCCTGCACACCCCCCACCGGGGATGTGCCGGCAACCAAGGTACATGCCCTTGACCGAATGGAACCTGGGACCTTTCAGTCCGCGGGCCGAAGCTCTATCCACTGAGCCAAACCGGTTTCGGCCCTGGAACTTTTAAAAAGTAGAAAGCAGTACCTTTGTCTTCCCAAAACATATAGTCTTTTTTTTAATATAATATATTTTTATTGATTTCAGAGAGGAAAAGAGAGAGAGAATTACTACATCAATGATGAAGAGAATCATTGATCAGCTGCCTCCTGCAGGCCCCCTTCTGGGGATCAAGCCCGCAACCTGCTCTTGACTGGAATTGAACCTGGGACCCTTCCATCCACAGGCCAATGCTCTATCCACTGAGCCAAACCGGCTAGGGCAAAACCATATAGTCATATGGCAAAGAGGCGGTGATTCACATGAGTACATAAGAGAAAATAAAATTCAGTTCAAGTCCATCAAAACCAGTTGAGCTCTTGTGTACGGTCTTACATAAGGCATTTTAAAGTTGCCTTAGAAGAAAATTGTGATTCTTAGAATCTTCTGAGGACAATAAGAATGAGGAATGGGACATTATTGAAATACCAGAGGCCCTGGTGCACAAAATTTGTGCACGGGTAGGGTCCGTAGGCGTAGCTGGTGATCAGGGCCAATCAGGTTACCGGCCTTCATGCCTCCCGCCTCCTCCTTCCCTCGCTCCCTCAGCACCCCACCACCACTGGTCACCCACCATGTTCTGCGCTGCCCCCTGGTGGTCAGCACATGTCATAAAGAGTGATCAAACTCCTGTTCTCCTGGTCGAACTCCTGAGGGGACACTTTGCATATTAGTCAGATAGATAGATAGATAGATAGATAGATAGATAGATAGATAACAGTCGATGGTGCAAAGTAGAGTAAGTTCATACCTATTCTAACCAGAACTTTCTACTGCAAATACCAGTTAGTTAGCTCAAACTCACATAAACAAACAAACCAACAAAAAAGCCTTTATTGGCTCATTGAAAGGACAGAAAGGTAGGAATGGTCCAGCTTCAGGGACAGCTGGATCCAGCACGGAAATACCAGGAGGACGCCAGCCCCTTCGCACCAACCCGGAATCTTCAGGCCTCTCTTTCCGTGGCTCACACAGAGGGCTGTCTCAGCAAACAGGAACGGGGCCCCGGGCAGATCCGGTTCCATCTCTTGGCTCTCTACCAAAGAAGATAGGAAATCTTCCCTTTGGGTTCCATTCAAAAGAGGATGAAGCAAAAACCAGAGAAGGAGGACTTGATGTGCTTACCCTTCTGGGAAGGGAGGGTAAGGTGCTTTTATTGGTAGCCCATCTAGAGCCAAATTGTTGGAGGGGGAGAGATAGCCCCCAAATAAAAGGGAATGGTGGTCTTCGTAGACAAAGCAAGGTAAACCAGGATGAGTCACGTGATTGCTTTTCTGGAATGAGGGTCCATAGTTGTTGTTGTTTTGTTGTTGTTGTTTTTTAATATATTTTTTATTGATTTTTCACAGAGAGGAAGGGAGAGGGATAGAGAGCTAGAAACATCGATGAGAGAAAATCATCAATCAGCTGCCTCTTGCACACCCCTTACTGGAGATGTGCCCGCAACCAAGGTACATGCCCTTGACCGGAATCGAACCCAGGACCTTTCAGTCCCCAGTACCACGCTCTATCCACTGAGCCAAACCGATCTCGGCTGAGGCTTATTTTTTAAAAAACAACAATAAAATAAAAATAAAACCTTGCCCACGTAGCTCAGTTGGTTAGAATGTTGTCCCAGTACACCAGAGTTCAATCCCCAGTCAGGGTGCATACAAGAACCAATAAAAAAAAATACCATATAATGAAAGTGTAGTATGCAAATTGTCCCCTTGACAGGGAGTTCTAACAGGGGTGGGGCCAGCTGGGGGAAGGAAGAGAAGGAGAACTAGGCCAGTAGCCAGCAGCCAGCAACCTCTAGGGACCCTTCCAGTGCACGAATTTCAGGCACCGTGCCTCTAGTGCGTAAATAAATGGAACAACAAACTGACGTCTCTCCCTCCGCCCCTCCCTTCCTCCCTCCCTTCCTCTTTTCCTCTTTTCCTCCTTCCCTTCTCTCTCTAAAAACATCCTTTACAGTCAACAAGGGCCGCTCTGGTTAAGTTTTAAGGCTTGATCAGTGTTTTTAATCTTAGGAATTCTGAAGAATGGGTGAGGCACCACGTGGCCAGAAAAGGGCGAATGTTCTGATCTTCCAAAAGGAACGAGCTGATTCTGAGAGTTCCGGGCTGGTGACCTGGGCAAGGCTCCAGCGTGGGTTTAGGAACAGATCATGCCAGACAGGCCCTTTTTGAGAACAGTCTCGCCCCGGCAGGTCACTCGGGAGGGACATGCTACAATACATTCTAATCCCTCTAGGGACTGAAGAAACAGGGGTGCCAAACTGGTGACTCCCACCTGCCCCCAGTCCTCAGCTACGATGTTTCCCCGAAAATAAGACATCTTCCGAAAATAAGGCCCCCCCAGGCTCTGTCTCAGAAACTTTGTGAAACCTAAACTGCAAGAAGTTGTGACTTGGGTGAAGAATTCATGGGAGAAAAATCACTGACAGTTGCCTTGCAAATGCACTGCGAGCAGGCTACCTTGACAAGAAGTACTCATTTAAAGACAGTGCTATTGCTAAACACGAGAGATTTGGTCCACTGATTCTGAAAGAAATGGAGTCACAAGAAACTCACCAGGAAATTCAGGAATTGGATGGTTAGGATGATGTTCCAGAAGATGATGACATGACTGTCATTGAATAAAGGAGTACATTCTTGATACTGTAGGATTCACAGTTTGTCTGGTTTGTGTTGACAACGACCGTACTGCCATACCGTATACAGGTAATCAATTTCCTTTATTTTCATTTAACAATAAATGTGTACCGTATTCTTCTTCATGGAAAAATAAGACATCCCCTGAAAATAAGACCTAGCGCATCTTTGGGAGCAAACATTAATATAAGACACTGTCTTATTTTCGGGGAAACAGGGTATGTTAAATAAATGAGGACATTTCCCATAAAGCCTGCCTTTCTGACTTCATGATGAGGTGGGTCTACATGCCTGCCTGCCAGGGGCTATCACCGCCCTCAGTAGGTAAAGCATGCCCGTGAGCACGCCACTTTACCGCAGACCCCACCGTTCCCTATTGCCTCACCATCAGCCAGCTTCATTCCTTACCGTCAGCCTGCGAGCGTGTGCCCCTGACCTAATCCACCCTTTATTATTTTGCAGAGACTCCGGAAAGAAGTGGGGCTGGGAGCACTTCTCACTGCCCCAGAGGATGGCAATCTATTGTGGGCTGCAGCTCCTGTCTACGTAACCAACTCTGGAGAAACCCTAGAAGCTTGGATCAGAGAACCAAACCTCAAAACCGTAAGTGCTTCCAGGAAAACCAGCGCTGTTGTGACCTAGCGTGTGGTGGTGTTTTGGAGTGTGGGGGGCTGGGCATCCAGCAGTGGGAGGATGGGCTGCAAGAGATAGTTTTTTCTTTTTTTAAAAAAAAATATATATTTTATTGATTTTTTGCAGAGAGGAAGGGAGAGGGATAGAGAGTTAACATCAATGAGAGAGAAACATCGATTCAGCTGCCTCCTGCACACCCCCTACTGGGGATGTGCCCGCAACCAAGGTACATGCCCTTGACCGGAATCGAACCTGGGACCTTTCAGTCCGCAGGCCAATGCTCTATCCACTGAGCCACACCGGTTTGGGCTAGTTTTTCCTTTTTTTTAAAAAAAAAAAATAGTATATCTTTATTAATTTCAGAGAGGAAGGGAGAGAGAGAGAGAGAAATATCAGTGATGAGAAAGAATCCTTTATCGGCTGCCCCCTGCACACCCCCTACTGGGGATCGAGCTTGCAACCTGGGCAGGTGCCCTGATAGGGAATCAAACCACGACCTCCTGGTTCAAAGGTCGATGCTCACCTACTGAGCCACACCGGCCAGACCAAATTTTTAAGTCTTTCTCTTGCTTCTTCCTCTCACCGATTGGGACCTTCAGTGTGGCAGAAGCCGGGAGTGACAGCTCGGGTTTCCGGTGCTGGTGCGGTGACACCAGTGGGGAGAAGCTGGGGAAAACGGGTGTGAGTGGACCAGTTCCCCTCAGACACTCACTGGGGGAGACAGAATGTTCTGGAGAAGGTGAAGGGGGCCGGGCACCCCCCCCCCCTCAGATGCTGGGCCTGGAAGGGGGAGGGGGAGGGGGAGGGGGAGGGTCCCAGGAGCAGTGCAGACCTGGCCTGGCTCCCTGACAGACCCCAAAGCCACACACCTGACCTGAGAGGAGAATGGCAGGAGTGTGTGTGTGTCCAGGTGGGGGGCTAATGTAGGTGAAATCTGCAGTTTCTGGGCCTGGGGTCTGGGGGCCATGATTATGGACCTTTTGGCAGTAACCAAGTAGACATTTATCCGACAGGATGGCTTGGCACACTTAGGATTAGGGGACTGAAGAGCAGCCATGGGCTGAAACCGGTCTGGCTCCGTGGATAGAGCGTCGGCCTGCGGACTGAAAGGTCCCAGGTTCGATTCCTGTCAAGGGCATGTGCCTTGGTTGCGGGCACATCCTCGGTGGGGGGTGTGCAGGAGGCAGCTGATCGACGATTCTCTCTCATCGATGTTTCTAACTCTCTATCCCTCTCTCTTCCTCTCTGTAAAAAAATCAAAAAATAAATAAAATAAAATAAAAATAAAAAGGATGCCAGAAACCACGCGTCAGGGCTTGCCCCTTAGTGAGTGCTTCCTAAAAACGCCTGTTCTCATCCTAAAAGGCTACAAAAATGAAGAAAACAGCGCTTAGCCCTGCAGGGTCAGAGGTCCTATAAGAGGCTGACCCTCGCACACAGCTCTCGGTAACCCCGACAGAGCAAAGACCCAGGGGCTCATGGGAGGGCCAGAGACAAGGTCGAGGTGCCATGTGCCGGCTGTGTCTAAGGAGGTGGAGGTGAGGAGGGAGCCAGGAGACCAGACTCGTGGGAAGACTGAGCTGCAAGAGAACACATCCCGGCAGCCCCTAACCTACGGACGGAAAGTTCATGTGCAAATCAGCCCTCTGGAATCTGGAATGCATTTTCCCATGGGAACAATGCCATACATGGAGGCCCGGTTCCTAGGCCAGTGGGTGGAAAGCTATTTATCCCACAATGTGACTCAGAGCCCTTCCCCAGATCAGGGCTCAGAGAGACCGGAGCTCCGAGCATAACTCCTTTCTGGGGAGCTGGGCCTCTCAAAGGCCAAGGTCTTTTTGTGTGGAGTTTGTTATGGTTTAGAAAGGGATTGAACTTGAGTCTAGTTTAAAAAAAAAATTTTTTTTTAAATATATTTTATTGATCTTTTTTTTTTTAGAGAGAGGAAAAGAGAGGGATAGAGAGCTAGAAACATCGATGAGAGAGAAACATCCATCAGCTGCCTCCTGCACACCCCCCACCGAGGATGTGCCCGCAACCAAGGTACATGCCCTTGACCGGAATCGAACCCGGGACCCTTCAGTCCGCAGGCCGACGCTCTATCCACTGAGCCAAACCGGTTTTGGCTAGTTTAAAAAAAAAATTTCAAATATGCTTTTATTGATTTTAGAAACAGAGGAAAGAATAGGATTAAAGAAGTAGAAACGTCAGTGAGATACATCATCAGCTGCCTCCTGCACGCCCCCTACTGGGGATTGAGCCCGCAGCCTGGGCCTGTGCCCTGACCTAGAATCTAACCAGTGAGCTCCGGGTTCATGGGTGAATGCTCAAGCACTGAGTCACATCGCTGGACCATAAGGCTAGTTTTTAGTGTATTTAATAACGAAGCTATCAGCTGACATACATTTATAATTACATATGAAAGGGGTAGTTAGCTCGCAGGAGATAAGGGATGACTACATTGCTATCATCAGATCAGAGGCAAGCTAGTTTTAGAAATTCACAGTGGCCGAAACCGGTTTGCCTCAATGGATAGAGTGTCGGCTTGGGGACTGAAAGGTCCTGGGTTCGATTCCGGTCAAGGGCATGTACCTTGGTTGCGGGCATATCTCCAGTAGGGGGTGTGCAAGAGGCAGCTGATCAATGTTTCTCTCTCATCGATGTTTCTAACTCTCTATCCCTCTCCCTCTCTGTAAAAAAAAAATCAATAAAATATATTTAAAAGGGGGGTGGATTTGAACGCAGACACACACACAGGGAGAGTAGCTGTGGCCATGGAATCAGAGACTCAGACAGGAGTCACCTTCCTGCTGCTATTCCCACTCTGGCCTCAGGGTGGCACTGCTCCCTCTTCAACAGTGACCACTGACGGCTGCCTCCCAGCTGAACTCTAAACCCAGTCTGAACTCCCCAACAAGATGGTCCTAAAGGCTGAACAATACCAGAAAGAAAATAGACTCAGGATACCATGAGTTAAAACTCCAGCTCATGCTGAAACTGGTTTGGCTCAGTGGATAGAGCGGACGGAAGGGTTCCAGGTTCGATTCCAGTCAAGGGCATGTACATTGGTTGCGGACACATCCCCAGTAGGTGGTGTGCAGGAGGCAGCTGATAGATGTTTCTAGCTCTCTATCCCTCTCCCTTCCTCTCTGTAAAAAAAATCAATACAATATATTAAAACAAAACAAAACAAAAACTCCAGCTCTCCAAGTCTAGCTTATCCCCTGCAGCTCCCAGCCCTTTCCCTGACCACCAGGGACCCCAGGACTAAGAATCCCCTCTTTTCTGCTGTGGACCCCCCTGGTATCCAATGATTGACACCACAGAGACCTCACCTGCAGGCAAGATCGCAGCGGCTGATGCTAGAGTCTTTCCCTCTGAGCCCTCAACAGTATCTCAATAAAAACAGC
Organism: Pipistrellus hanaki; assembly: GCF_964339955.1. Taxonomy (NCBI): domain Eukaryota; kingdom Metazoa; phylum Chordata; class Mammalia; order Chiroptera; family Vespertilionidae; genus Pipistrellus; species Pipistrellus hanaki. Next base: position 4,843,916 of record NC_140523.1, read on the forward strand.
AGCCCAACGCTCATATCATTCGAAGTCTGCAGTGATGAGGGCTGGGGTAAGGAGATGTTCTTTCAAGAGAACAGAGCGCCCTTCCCCTCTCGGGGGACAGATAATTCCTGCCTTAATGCAGCTCTCCAGGCCCCAGCTGATGGGAAATCAGGCTCCGGTGAGAGATAAGGGCTCTTTGGCTGCGATGAAAAATTCATGAAGGAAGACTAGGGATCGGGCGCTCGGATAGCTGCCAAGTCACCGTGCTCCGGGGATGTGGCAAGGAGATGGAAACGCCAAATGGAAATTTTCTCTCCTGCCCAGCACCTCCCATCCTGCTCCCCATTTCCACGTTGGGGGTCCGGCTGGGGGCTCCCTTCTCTGCTGCACCAGGTCACCCCTCAGGCTCAGGGCATCGGGAAGAGGCCAGTTAAAGTCTTCATCTCAGCCCAAACCGGTGTGGCTCAGTGGATAGAGCATCGGCCTGCGGACTGAAAGGTCCCGGGTTCGATTCCGGTCAAGGGCATGGACCTTGGTTGCGGGCACATCCCCGGTAGGAGGTGTGCAAGAGGCAGCTGATGGATGATTCTCTCTCATCGATGTTTCTAACTCTCCCTCTCTGTAAGAAAATCAATAATATATATATATATATATATATATATATATATATATATATATATATATATTTAATTTTTTAATATATTTTATTGATTTTTAACAGAGAGAAAGGGAGAGATAGAGAGCTAGAAACGTCGATGAGAGAGAAACATCGACCAGCTGCCTCTTGCACACCCCCTACCAGGGATGTGCCCGCAACCAAGGTCCATGCCCTTGACCGGAATCGAACCCGGGACCCCTCAGTCCGCAGACCGACGCTCTATCTACTGAGCCAAACCGGCTTCGGCTAAAATATATTTTTAAAAAATAAAGTTTTCATCTCAGTGAATGCCTTCCTCTTAGCTTCCTCCGTATGCAGATCAGGTACCCACCAGCAACCTCAACAAAACGGGCACTGTTTGCTAGAGCCTTCTGGAACATTCCTGAACACTGGGCACTCCCAAACAAGTGATTAAGTGATTATTTGTCCCCGGGAGGACCCCCTACAGATTACCTCCTGTTCCGATTCCCTGACGCACTAATCTGATCGCTTTCCACGTGGTTGGTCAGATGGTCATAATTCACCACGTCGGAAGGAAGTCTGGGGTCTCTTGGGTACAGTTAAAGCGGGGGGGGGGACCCTCAAAGTGTACAAGTTGGACAATTTTTTTAAAAGACAACCTTCCACTTTATTTAAAAAAAATTTTTTTTATTGATTTCAGAGAAAGAGAGATGGAGAGAGAGATAGAAACATCAGTGATTGATCGGTTGCCTTCTGCACACACTCCCCCATCCCCACCCGACCTAACCACCCCCACTACTGGGAATCGAACCTTTAAGCCAAACATGTGCCCTGGCCGGGAATCGAACCGAGACCTTCTGGTTCATAGGTCGACGCTCAACCACTGAGCCATGCCAGCTGGGCAGCGATGGATAATTTTACTTTAATGTACCATGTTTCCCCGAAAATAAGACATCCTCCGAAAATAAGACCTAGCGCACGGAAAGATAAGACATCCCCTGAAAATGAGACCTAGCGCAACTTTGGGAGCAAAAATTAATATAAGACACTGTCTTATTTTCGGGGAAACAGGGTAGGGATGGGTTGAGAATGTGACTGGCCAGCCTGCAATGTGCAAGATGGCACAATAGTTGCAGGTGCCAGTCCAGAGATGGTGCGCAGTGAGTGGGGCAGTGGCGGGTCCTCAGAAGTCAGGGAGGAGGGCAGGGTGCCCTCGCAGAGGGATCTATCTGCCACAAAGGAAGCCCACAAGACTCCATTCTCAATGGGAAGTCGGGACTGGAGTCTCCTGCTGCAGTGCCTCCTCCCACCCACAGGGGTCGCTGGTCCATGGCTGTAGGAAAAATCTCACTCCACGGTCCCCTGCCCAGGCCAGCCCGAGCCCTCCAAGGAACACATTTTCCTCCGTGAATTGGTAGCTAGTGCCTTTGTTGGTTCTCAGTTCTTTCAAGTGTTTGCACAGCTTTTTCCATTCAGGGAGGAACCTGGGCTCAAGCAACCGCCTCTCCTTGAATACCAGCTCTTATCCCTCCTTCTCATCTCCGAGAACCTGTTTTTCAGCACCAGCTTCCGCAAACAAAGGATTTGTTCAGCCATTTCCTCTATGTGAGAGCTCCGTCCAAAGAACCCGGGCCTCAAAAACCTGAAGGCTGATCTGCCCGCCACCCTGACATGGACAGGAACCTCTCACACAGCATCCACAAAACACAAATTAAGTTCTTACTGAGCCGAAGCCGGTGTGGCTCAATGGATAGAGCCTCGGCCTGCGGACTGAAATGTCGCAGGTTCGATTCCGGTCAAGGGCATGTACTACCTTGGTTGCGGGCACATCCCCAGGTGGGGGTGTGCAAGAGGCAGCTCATCAATGATTCTCTCTCATCGATGCTTCTGACTCTGTCCCTCTCTCATTGATACATACCTGGAAACTTAGCAGTTCAGACGAGGGCCCCAGATGCACAATTTTGATCAGCAGTGTTTTTCTATGGCGTTAATAATACTTCACAGACATAATGGCTGAATTGCTGCCTATACGATGCCTATGCCATAATTTGGGTGGTGAATCATCTGCTCTCGGACATCTAGGTTGCTTCTGTTGCTTGCTAATTTACATTATGTGATTCCTGTCTCTGCAGAGATCCTTGTCTATCGGCTTAGACCAGCGGTCGCCAACCTTTCGATCCTCATCAAATATTTTTATTGATTTCAGAGAGTAAGGAAGAGGGAGAGAGAGAGAGAAACATCAATGATGAGAGAATCATTGACCAGCTGTCTCCTGCAAGTCCCCCACTGGGGATTGAGCCCACAAGCCGGGTATGTGCCCTTGACCGGAATCGAACCTGGGACCTTTCAGTTCACAGGCCGACGCTCTATCCACTGAGCCAAACTGGTTTTTTTTAAATTATTATTTTAATATATTTTATTGATTTTGTACAGAGAGGAAGGGAGAGAGATAGTTAGAAACATCGATGAGAGAGTCATTGATCAGCTACCTCCTGCACACCCCCTACTGGGGATGTGCCCGCAACCAAGGTACATGCCCTTGACCGGAATCAAACCGGGGACCCTTCAGTCCCCAAGCCGACACTAGTCTATCCATTGAGCCAAACCGGTTTCGGCTGAGCCAAACTGTTTTAATCTTGCTCATTTGACTATGTCAAGTCTCTTTCAGTAATCACAATGGCTGCTTCCTGAGAGAACATGGAATGCCTTTCTTTTGAAACTGGGTTTATTTTTTTTCTGGTTACACATCTAAAACCATATGCTGGGGTCATACCAGCAGCAGCCTCATCCATCCCGTATTTCCTGCGTCTCTTGATGGCATCATTTTCTCCTCAGCTTGATTTAATCTCGTGGTGCTTGTATTTTGTTTGTTTGTTTGGATCTGAGGGAGTTTACAAAAATTAATTTAATGTGGCCTCGGCATGCAGTGTTTATAAAGTCTACCATTGTGGGCACTAATGCCCTGGCTCTTCATATTCACTCACCGCTCACTCACTGGCTCACCCATAGCCACGCCCAGTCCTGCAAGCTCCAGTGTTCAGCACCAGAATCGGCCGTATCAGCTTGTACCTACGAGCAACAGGCTGTATCCCAGGGCCCAGGTATGCAGTGGGCGGTTTGTGCATGTACTCTCTGCGATGCTCACACAAGGACGGCATAGCCTGAGTCACCGGTTTCTCAGAATGCATCATTAAGTAGCAGGTGACTGTAACAGGAAGGTAGCAAAGAGTTAAGGTCTGCCCTAACCGGTGTGGCTCAGTGGATAGAGCATTGGCCTGTGGACTGAAGGGTCCCGGGTTGGATTCCGGTCGAGGGCATGTACCTTGGTTGCAGGCACATCCCCAGTGGGGGGGGGGGGGGTGCAGGAGGCAGCTGGTTGATGTTTCTCACTCATCGATGTTTCTAGCTCTTTCTCCCTCTCACTTCCTCTCTGTAGAAAATCAAAGTATATTTTTTAAAAAAGAGTTAGGGTCAGCTCTAACTGGTTTGGCTCAGTGGATAGAGCGTCAGCCTGTAGACTGAAAGGTCCCAGGTTTGATTCCGGTCAAGGGCATGTACCTTGGTTTGGGCATGTACCAGGAGGGGGTGTGCAGGAGGCAGCTGATTGATGTTTCTCTCTCATCGATGTTTCTAGCTCTCCCTCTCCCTTCCTCTCTGTAGAAAATCAATTATATATATTAAAAGAGTTAGGGCCACCGAAACCAGTTTGGCTCAGTGGATAGAGCGTTGGCCTGTGGACTGAAAGGTCCCAGGTTCGATTTTGGTCAAGGGCATGTACCTTGGTTGCGGGCACATCCCCAGTAGGGGGTGTGCAGGAGGCAGTTGATCGATGCTTCTCTCTCATCGATGTTTCTAACTCTATCCCTCTCCCTTCCTCTCTGTAAAAAAATCAATAAAAAAAAAATATTTTTTAAAGAGGGTCAAAATTCTGGAGCTTAGGGCGCCAGGAGCCTGCCTTGCGCTGCTCAGGATCGCCAATTAGGGACGAGGAAGCCGTTGACTTGGGGAACATTAACTGGCCTCGGTCACGGCCCTGGCTGCCTTTCCATCTTCTCTCCTCCTGAGTCTGCACATGGCCTCTATCTGAACAGACCAGCTCGTTCCTTCCACTGGGAGCCTGCGTTCCTGGGGTCCTACCACTTGGACGGCCCTGCCAGCCCCACCCTGATTCCAGCCCCAGGGATCTACATCAGAAAACACCATTCCCTCCTCTGAGTAATTCTCCATAACTGATTACTCTCGGTCACTTGCTGTTCAGTTCTTTTAGCTATCTCTCACGGCATGTCCTCTTTGTTCTGTACAGGAATGAGACTTTGCTTTATGGCCCTGTTTACCTCTCTAGTATTATATGTCTGGGGTGGTAAAAAAAAATAAAAAAAATCTACTTTTGCCCTTACTTACTGGTTTGGCTCAGTGGATAGAGTGTCAGCCTGCGGACCGAAGGGTCCCAGGTTCGATTCCGGCCAAGGGCACGTACCAGGGTTGTGGGCTCCATCCTCAGGAAGGGGGCGTGCAGGAGGCAGCTGGTCCATGATTCTCTCTCATCATTGATGTTTCCATCTCTCTCTCCTTCTCTCTTCCTCTCTGAAATCAATAAAAAATATTAATATAAACAAAAGCTCAGAAACATGAAATTATGCAGGTTGTGTGATGTCCTTATTTAACGTGCAAGTTTTATTGACTTCTTTTGAGTGGACAGCATGAGGAACTCAGCTTTTATTACTGTTTATTACTGTAATTAAGGATGACGTCAGGAAGGGGAATGCGTGGTGACTAAGAAGGCATCTTTAGCCAACCACCAGCCCGACAGCACGGATGTATCTGATTGTAAGGCTGGAACAACTTTTCAGTGTGTGTGTGTGTGTGTGTGTGTGTGTGAGAGAGAGAGAGAGAGAGAGAGAGAGAGATGGGCATTTACAGTGCTGGATCCTATGTGTATAAGTGTAAGTATTCCATATATTGTGCCGTCCAAACTCTGACACTATTTGAGAATGAAAAGAGGACATTATTGCCGAAACCAGTTTGGCTCAGTGGATAGAGCGTCGGCCTCCGGACTGAGGGGTCCCGGGTTCGATTCCGGTCAGGGGCATGTGCATTGGTTGCGGGCACATCCCCAGTGGGGGTGTGCAGGAGAAAGCTGGTCGATGTTCCTCTCTCATAGATGTTTCTAGCTCTCTATCCCTCTCCCTTCCTCTCTGTAAAAAATCAATTATATATATATATATATATATTTATTTATTTATATATATATATATATTTTTTTTAAGAGGACATTATTAAAAATTTTCCAAGGCTGTCCTGGGCATGAAAGCAAGCATCCTCTGATTTTATTATAGACAGCTTCACCCACAGGTTTAAGGAAGCAACCCAAATCATAGCCAAGGGGATTATTCATCCCTGTTTTTGAACAGCCAGCAGGAAGCTTTCCCAATAACTAAAGACATCATAGAACCATTGCATGCTGGGACCTCAAACTTGCAAACTTTACCTCCACTATCAATAGGACTGGCCCGGAGGCCTGGCATCGAGCACGCTGAACTCACTGCCAAGTTACATGCAGGCAGCACTGGCAGTGGCTATCAACTCTGGGTTTCTCAGCGCCTGCGCCATCTTGGCCTTCAAGGGAAGTTCACAAACATCCAGCTGCAGCTTCTAGTTCTGTTCTCGCAGCCCCGTCCTTTCCCATTTCCCTCACAGTGACTAAGTTGATGGATTTAGGCTCAAAAATCATAACTTGGTCCTTGGAATCCTCTTTTGGTGAGGATATTCTGAAGGAAAAGTTTCAGGTGGTAGATGTTGCTGGTTTAAAAAAAAAAAAAATCTGGCCGAAACCGGTTTGGCTCAATGGATAGAGCGTCGGACTGAGGACTCAAGGGTCCCAGGTTCGATTCCGGGCAAGGGCATGTACCTCAGTTGCAGGCTCTTCCCTGGCCCGGGACCTGGTCAGGGCTTGTGCAGAAGGCAACCCATCGATGTGTATCTCTCACATCAATGTTTCTCTCAGTCTCTCCCTCTCTCTTCTCCTCTCCCTAAACATCAATGGGAAAATATCCTCGGGTGAGGATTAACAACAACAAAATCCTTCATGTTTTGGGTTGATAGGTAAATAGGAACTCAGTGTCCAATTTGGTGTTAATCTAAAACTATTTTTTTAAAAGAACGTCTATATGGAAACTTTAGAAAAATGAGTTAGTGCCTTAGAGAAAGAGTCTGGAATAACTAGACAAAGACTTATTAAGAACTAACCGTGGCCCTGGCCGGCGTGGCTCAGTGGATAGAGCTTCATCCTGCCGACTCAAGGGTCCCAGGTTCGATTCCGGCCAAGGGCACGTGCCTGGCTTTCCGGCTTGATCCCCAATGGGGGTCCTGCAGGAGGCAGCCAATCAATGATCCCCTCTCATCATTGATGTCTCTCTCTCTCTCTCCTTCTCCATTCCTCTCTGAAATCAATAAAGAAATACATTAAAAGAAAAAGAAAAAAAGAACTAAGTGTGTGTCAGGCTCTCATTTGCTCCTCACAACACCCCATCACCCGAATTTTACAGAGGAAAGTGGGCCACAGAGAGGCGAGTACTCACCCAAAATCACCAGGCAGGAAGGGCGGAGGCAGGACTCAAGGCCAACAGCAGGGGCGCCAGGGTGGGTCGCTCTCACCCATCCCTTAAGGATACGGAAAAAGCAGGCACTGACTCTGCAGAAAGAAAATAAACAGAGCACACCACCTGCGGTGGCCACTGCTGCCTGCTGCCTTCCAAAGGCCTGGGAAATCCTGCTGAGAGGCCCCAAGGGAGCTTAGACCAGTCCCCCTTTATATGTTCAATCCCGTCTTTATTATCCCGTTTTTATATATATATTTTATTGATTTTTTACAGAGAGGAAGGGAGAGGGATAGAGAGCTAGAAACATCAATGAGAGAGAAACATCCATCAGCTGCCTCCTGCACACCCCACACTGGGGATGTGCCTGCAACCAAGGTACATGCCCTTGACCGGAATCGAACCCGGGACCCCTCAGTCCGCAGACCGACGCTCTATCCACTGAGCCACACCGGTCAGGGCCCCTCGTTCGTTCTCTTTATAACAAGGCATGCACATGCTTCCAGAAGAGCCCTTCACAGCCTCATCCTAACGCCTAGTCATCCCAGGCCAAGCCTCTCTGACTTGAAAGCAAAAAGGCTTCCATTCTGTCTCTTAATTAAATAGGAAAACTATTTAGAATGGAAAACTTTATAGAATGAAATAACAGGAAACAGCATATCACGAGAGCCAAAGCAGAGGGGGGGAGATAGACACCATGGACAAAGAAGAAAGCCGTTCTAAGTGTTGCAGGTGTCATGGGTCCTTCCTGAAGCCACAGCCAGTGCGAAGGAGAAGATGGGTGTGTCTCTTCCTCCTCCTCCCTCTGCCTGGGCTCATTCTGTGCTTCTTTTTTCAGCCCCTGTGACGCGATCATGTGTTAGCATTCTCGAACTGGGCGGACACGTCCCTTTCTGGAAATGTTGGCTGAAGCCACGTTCCTGACCTGGCGGGGAAACACCAGCCTGCACGATGGTAAGTCCATCCGGGGTTTATGCCTCCCATCTGCTTTCTGTGGTTTTGAATCAAGCCGGAGAAATCTCCCCGGATCTCAGGAGCCGCTTCATGCCTTCCTTTCACGACCCTAACAAATCATCTCAGTCTCCTTTTGCCAACACAAGCACAGGCAAACCCTAGATTGGGCCACGCCTGTGTCCCCAGCACGTGTGCAGACATATGTACGGCCACCAGGCAGAACTATTTAAAGACACAGAACTAGAAAACAGTGGAGCAGAAGCAAGTGTGAACACGCACGTGCGCACACACACACACACACACACACCCAACTGGCAAACAGATCTAAAGCTGTTTTCTGGGACCCCAAATTGCTTTGACACAGAGTCAGAACTAGAGGCATCCCTCACTAAAATCCTTTGCTACAGAAGCCTGGATTTTTCTTTCCCAAGATGGAATAAATAAATGCCGAGGTGAACTTTTTTTAGGTAAACATGACAACTGAATGCAAAATAGAGCATCGGCAAAGGATTCTCTCCCCTCTTTCATCCTGGAGCACCGTGGCTATGGGTTCTCTCAAAGGCAGACCTAGCCAAAACCGGTTTGGCTCAGTGGGTAGAGTGTCGGCCTGCGGACTGAAGGGTTCCGGGTTCGATTCCAGTCAAGGGCACGTGCCTTGGTTGCAGGCACATCTCCAGTGGGGAGTGTGCAAGAGGCAGCTGATGGATGATTCTCTCTCATTGATGTTTCTAACTCTCTATCCCTCTCTCTTCCTCTCTGTAAAAAAAAAAAAAAAAAAAAAAAAAATCAATAAAAAATATATATTTTTTTAAAAAGGCAGACCTAGAGGGTCTGGGGCTCAATTCAGGCCTGAGGGCTATCTCTGTTCAGGACTTCCACGCCTTTAGAATGGGAATGGTTTCAGAAGTCCCTGGCTGGTAGATTTTTTAATGCAGTGAGTCCTGGTCCAGTGCCGATCGGCCTTCTAAGGGTTATTGAAACCCAAGCCCTGGGACACTTGGGTGGGTGAACAGGATATAGGAAGCTCCATTTTTCCGCATCATAATTCCAAAATACGTTGGGGGGAAATGAACATTGCTGCAAAGGCCAGTTCCCTTCTCTGGCCAAATGGCTCCTCTTCCAGCCCTGTTGTCCCCCGGTGGGGTGGTGCTGTCAGCCCCAGAGAGTTGCATTTCAAGTCAGTCAAGTGTTCAATTCTTGGTAAAGCACATGCCATTAGAGAAGCTGTTTTGGGCTCATAGAATTTTAGCACAGACCGTCTGGGGATGAGTAGGTGGGGAACCAGCGTGGACGGAATGCCAGCCAAGCCTGGCATGTTGTTATTGTTTACGTCTGCGTTATTCCATCTTATTAACTGCTATTGCGACTCCCCATTGCCGGGATGAAATCAGGGTGCATGCACAGAGGTTAAAGTGACTAGCTCAAGGCAATGCAACAGCGGCTCAATTCTAGGTTAGACTCCAAAGCCTGCATTCTTTCTGGCTGCTTCCCACTCATTGAGGGTCAAGGGTCATCTTAAGGTCCACACTGCCCCGCACGACCCAATCAGTCTCCTAGCTATGCTAGTAGGAACTCCCCTGCAGTTCATGAAACATGTTCCAGAAGGCTGCCCCCACCTTCTTCCCTCTCTTTGCGGTTTGGTCCCTCACTTTCCTCCCTCATCTCTCCCCTGGCCGGACCCCCGATTCCACCCGCTGTGTCCTCGGCTACAGGTGAGTCAGTCGTTCGGCCTGGCGCCATCAGATCCCGCAGCTGAGCTGCCAGATGGTCGCCCTCCTCTCCTCCCAGCCCGAGATGACACCAGAGCGTGCACAGTCCTCCCCAACCAGCTGGAGATCACAATTGCCTCCCTCTCTGCACCCGCCCCCAGCAACATCAAACGCGGCCCGTGTTTGTTTCAGCCCCCTCCTCCCTTTTCCCGCCCCCCTCCCGGCCTTGTCCAATAAGGGCTCGGCCCACGGGCCAAAGACGTCAAAAGTAACCAATTGTCTGCCTTAAGGTCCCCGCCTTTACGCTGAGGAGCAGCTCCGTCGGCCAATGAGCGCGCGGGGCTCCTAGAGCGGCGGCTGAGCCGCCCAATGAGCGCGGGTTTCCGTGGTTGGGGGCGTGGCAGCGGCCGTCGCCAGGGGCGTGGCGGCAGTTGCCTGGGCGGGCCCGGTAGCCGCGGGAGCCGCACTGGCCAGGGGTTCCGGCTGCTGTTCCATGAGCGCCACCGCGGAGCCGCAGGAACCGGACCGGGGGCGAGCCGGGCCTCCGAAGTCAGCCACGCACAGGTAAATCCGGGGCCGAGCGGACCCCGCCGAGCCGCGATCGCGCCCCGAATCGGTCGGGTCAGACCCCCTGTAACCCCCCGCGGTCCTCATCGCGGCTCGGCCCATCGCACCGCTGCCCGCGCGCCCCGGAGCCCCGGGGCCTGTCACCTGGCGCCGCGGGAGTCCCCAGGGCCGATCCGCCAAGTGGCCGGGAGGGAGGCTGCGTGGCCCGCAGCGGGTACGCGTGCCCGAAAGCCCTTTGTCCCCTCCGGCCCCGGCTCCCGAGGCTGGGGACATCCCGGACTGGAGCCTCCCTCGCCGGCCATCGATCCATCGGGGCGCACTCGGGACCCTGGGGGAGGGAGGGCGGGTGTGCTGGCTCAGATCGGTGTTGGAGGTCCGGGATCCGCACCCGAGAGGAGAGGGCCAAAGGGCCTGATCGCAGCCCCGGGTATCCGAGGGGTCTCTGCGTTTCTGCTCCAGGGGTACCCCCAGGACCGGCCGGGTTCAAGTTGTAGGAAGGCAGCTTTTGACCCACTTGGGGACGCACTTGCTGAGCTCGCCCGGGCTCCGAGCACCGTCCTAGGCGCTTCGTGGGCTTTCCCGCGAGCAGAGCTGTCCAGCGGGGGGCAGGTGGCTGCCCGCCAGGCGTTTGCCTCGACCTTGGAAGCGTCTGGTCCGGGCAGAGGTCAGATGACAGCCACCTGTCTGTCAGGGATGCTTGGCAAGGACCGCCGAGGGAGGGAGGACGGCGTGACCCACCTGTGAAGCCTGTCCCCACTCGCAGCCGCGATCCGGGTGACTTGCGCGCCTTGCCTCGGAAGGATAACTTCTGGGGTAGCAGTTGGCAAGTGGATATTGCATTCACTCGTCCTGAATTTTGTGGTCTCAACTCTCAAGAGTGGGTGTAAAAGAGAATAGACTCTACCAGAAACACAAGAAGCTTCATTCAATCATCATGGAACTCTTTAATCTGAACTGTGGACTGCCTCTCTTAATCTTCCGATTCCTCTCCTTCAGCCTGTCAGGTTCACCTACATTCCATTACCGGATGGGACCGGCTCCTGAGAAGGATCTGGGGAGACTGTAGGTTGGACAGAGTTCATGTGACCTGCAGCCAGAGCTGAGGGCCGTTTGGTTAAAACCACATTAAGCCGAGCCCCAAAGAGAAAGCATACAGTATCCGTTGACCGCCCTCTGTCATATGAGATGACATAATAATCTCCTGAAGGTCAGGAGGCAGGGAACTTTGACACCACTCGCTTGCCTGTTTTAGGATGAATTAACCTTTGCATAACCAGTCAGAGAGCAGATCAGTCCACTTTATTTATTTTTTTAGTTTTTGTCAATCCTCACCTGAGGATTTTTTGTTGTTGATTTTTAGAGTGAGTGGGAGAGATAGAAACATCGATGTGAGAGAGGCACATCGGCTGGTTGCCTCCAGCACACACCTCGACCAGGGCTGGGAAACCTGCAACCAAGGCATGCGCCCTTGACCGGAATGAATGGAATCCGGGACCCTTTAGTCCTCAGGCCGATGCTCTAACCATTGAGCCAAACCGGCTAGGGCTGGACTTGTGGCATTTTAGAGCTGAAAACAGCTTAGGTAGAGCTTACCTAATCTTTCTCCTCAGTGCACAGGTGGGGAAACTAAGGCCTGGGGCGGCCCCTGGTCAGCACAGAGCCAGGGGTAAAGGATGCTCTATTGACGCTCGATCTGTCAAGTTCATGACTGTGTCTCACTCCCAGCCCATTTATCTCACTCTTGATGTTTAAATGCTAGGAGGTCCAGAGAGATTAGGGGCACAGATTTGCGTGTCATAGTGCCTGGACTTGAATCCTAGCCTTGCTTCTTTCTAGCCGTAACTTTGGGCAAGTTACTGAACTTCTCCAGGCCTCTGTGTGCTCATCTATAAAACAGGAATAATAATGGTACTTAAGCTGAAACCGGTGTGGCTCAGTGGATAGGGCGTCAGCCTGCGGACTGAAGGGTCCCGGGTTCCATTCCGGTCAAGGGCACGTACCTTGGTTGCGGGCACATCGCCAATGGGGGGGGTGCAAGAGGCAGTTGATCGATGGTTCTCTCTCATCGATGTTTCTAACTCTGTCCCTCTCTCTTTCTCTCTGTAAAAAATCAGAGAGAGAGATTAATAATAATAATAATAATGGTACTTAAATCAAAAGGGTTTTTTGAATGGTACATGAGATACTGTATCTGAAGCACTTAGTTTAGTGCCTGGCACATAATAATAAACATTATAGATTTGCTGAAGACAATGCTCTGTTGCCATTTTATACAGTTTGCTTCATGTGCACACCCAGTATTTTCTATCAGGAGTTTCTTTCTCTCCCTGCAATTCATTAATCATATTCCAGGTTTTATTGTAGACGACAGTGGGGTTTTTCCAAGTCACATTACATTTTGTTTATTTTTCTCTTTTATTAAATTAGGGCATTCATTTTTCTCCGTTAGGTTTTTTCCTTATAATTTAAACTCCAGATTTATTTTATTCTTTTTTTTTTAAAAAAAAAAAAAAGGGGAAATCCCTCAAAATGCTAGTATTAATTTCCGATATTAATTTCCACGCATGCTTCCAAATATCTCCTGCCTCTGCGTGGCCCTCCTTCCCAGTTGTCAGTGTGATGCAGCCCGATTATAAACGGGGGAACATTTTTAGATTAAGATTTCATGAGCCACTGTATTAAGTGCTTTTCGGAAGTTCATGGATCGAGTGTCAAATGCAGTTAAGCCGGTTACTTAGTCATTCGAGCGGCGGCAGGGCCTGCCTTGCCGGGCAGACACGCAAGTTTGTGACTGCTCCTTGCTACGAAGCCAGCTTGTTCCCTGGTTTCTGTGTTTTTCCTGGTCTTTCCTTGAGCTTGAAATAAACCAGATGGCAGGTACCACGGAACAACAATCTTTTTCTCTCATTTTTCTCTATTTCCTTTTTATTTTCACCTTCATTTTCTTTATCACCTTTACAGCTTTGATAGATACTTACTCTGTTTGCCAGCTAATTTTTTTTTTAAATATATTTTTATTGATTTCAGAGAAGAAGGGAAGAGGGGAGAGAGAGAGAGAACCATTGACCGGCTGCCTCCCGCACCGCCGCCCCCCACTGGGGTCCAGCCTGAAACCCGGGCATGCGCCCTTGATCAGATTCGAACCCGGGACTCTTCAGTTCGCAGGCTGACATATTTCGCTGAGCCAGGACACGTTTGCCAGCTAATTTAATTCCTTTTGATTGAGGAGACGCCTGTCACCTTGATTTCTTGCAGGAATCTGGTCACCTTTGCTTTTTCCTCCTCTGTATTTTATGTGTGTTCTAGAATAAGCCAAAGGAGATCACTGTTCATTGGTTGGCACCTTCTTCAGAGTGGATTCAGAGGTTTGTTTTTCCGTTTGGGACATTCCAGAGCTCAGCCATCTTAGAAGAATTGCTTTGGTCCCATTGTTTGTGTGTCAATAATGGGCCTCTTTCTCTCCATCTGGCTCTCTTTTCTCGTAAAGTCCTGGTGAAAGGGCTTCTCATTTACTGTTCTTCTTTTGTTTGTTGTTTTGTTTTTTGTTAATCCTCACAAAAGTGCATTTTCCCATGGATTTTATTTTATTTTATTTTATCCATCATTCACTTAATGAGACTTCCATATTTTCTCCCCCATTGATTTTTAGAAAGAGCGGAAGGGAGAGGGAGAAACATAGATGTGAGAGGAACATCGATCAGCTGCCTCCTGCACGCCCCCCTCACTGGGGTTGTGCCCGCAACCAAGGTACATGCCCTTGACCGGAATCGAACCGGGGACCCTTCAGTCCGCGGGCCGACGCTCTGTCCACTGAGCCACACCGGCTAGGGCTATTCTTTCATTCTTTACTCACACCTTCCTCCTGGTTGTCTCTGGCAGTGCCCACAAAGAATATAGGGGTTCCCCACTGCCCATATCCAGAGCACACAGCATTTCTTTGGTTCCGTGGAAGACAGGGTCAGAGTCTGTCTTATTATTATTATTATTATTATTTTTTTTTTGCCTAAAACCTGGCTCTTTGAAAAGCCGTAGCAAAGAGAGAGACTTCCAGTGTAATGCCACACCGCGTGGCGGACTCCGCTGTGGCCCACCCCTTACAGCGTTCTGCTCGTTATCGCAGTGCGGATCGCTTTTAGATCCGCACGTTTATTCCTGTTGTCCCGGTTTCTGTATTAAACGTTTTCTGTTTATAAAATGGCTGGTGTGGACGGGCAGCCAGACCTGTTGTTGCTGCCTTTGAAGCTTGTGTCCTGACCCAGTTGGGCGATGCAGTTACACAAGGACCCATTCTCTGATCTTTTTTAAAAAAAAAAAAAAAAATATATATATATATATATATATATATATATATATATATATATATATATTTTAAATTATTTTTAGAGAGGAGGGAGAGAGAGAGAAACATCAATGATGAGAGAGAATCATGGATGGGTTGCCTCCTGCATACCCACACCGGGGACGGAGCCCTCAATCCGGGCATGTGCCCTGACCGGGAATCGAACCCTGACCTCCTGGTTCATAGGTCGATGCTCAACCACTGAGCCACACCGGCCGGCCATTCTCTGATCTTTTTCTTCTTTTAATTTAATTTAATTTTTTAAAGTATTACCAATAGTAGTACATATGTCTTCTTCCCCCTCCCCCCATTGACCTTCCCCCAGCCTCCCCCACCCCCCCGTTCTCTGATCTTTTATAGCAAAGTAGCATCTAGGCAAAGAGCTTAATGGAGAATTGGAGCACTGGTTCCTGGTTCTCTTTTGTTCTCCGACCGTGAAGGTCCATTAAGTTCCGCAGACTGAGCATCTGGTGCGTGGCGGCGACACAGCTGTCCAGATTAACACGTGTGTTTGGTTTGCTGCATAAAGATTATTTCACTTGTATTGCACATTAAAAACGTTTTAATGTTTTTAATTAAGAATAATTTTTCAGCCGAAACCGGTTTGGCTCAGTGGATAGAGCGTCGGCCTGCGGACTCAAGGGTCCCGGGTTCGATTCCGGTCAAGGGCATGTACCTTGGTTGCGGGCACATCCCCGGTAGGGGGTGTGCAGGAGGCAGCTGATCGATGTTTCTCTCTCATCGATGTTTCTGACTTTCTATCCCTCTCCCTTCCTCTCTGTAAAAAAATCAATAAAATATATTTAAAATAATAATAATAAAAGAATAATTTTTCAAATAGGTAATACATTTATGTGTTGAAAGGAAATATTCGAAAAGCACAAAAGTATAAATATGTCTCTGTCCACCTGATTCTGCCACCTAACTGTTGTTTTTTTAAAGATATTTTGTTTTCTTTTTTACATTTAAAAAAAATTTAATATATATTTTTATTGATTTCAGAGAGGAAGGGAGAGAGAGAGAAACATTGATGATGAGAGAGAATCATCGATCGGCTGCCTCCTGCACGTCCCACACTGGGGATCGAGCCCACAGCCTGGGCGTGTGCCTCTGACTGGAATCGAAGCTGGGGCCCTTCAGTCTGCAGGCTGATGCTCCGTCCACTGAGCCACACCAGCTACGTGGTCGTCATGGTTTCTGTGGCTCCCAGATTCTTGCCTCTGTTATCTTCCTCTCATTCCTTCAGTGTGCCTTCATCTGCTTTTCCTTACCTCTGAGTCTAACTGAGTCACCTTGAACTCGAATCGAATCTTCACGATGTTAGTCAGCCAACCTAACCTAGAGCTGTGACTTTCTGCTGTTTGCTCACTGCTGGGTGGCCGCATTATCAGTCAGTTGTGCCACAGATAAACGCGTTATGTAATACGAGGGAGGGGCGGGGCGATCTGTCCCGTCTCTCTGGGGTGTACAAGAGAAGCGTATAAAAACTTCCCCATTTGTTTTCAGTTCCTCTAATAGACACTCCTCTACGTGCTGTTTACTTAGTCATGCCAGTGAGAACACTAAATAACAAGCAGGAAGAAGCCCTAGCCGGTGTGGCTCAGTGGTTCAAGCGTCGCACCAGCACTCACTTGCTAAGCTGTGTCGGCACTGGGGTTATGGAAGCTGTGAACCACAGGAGAGACTAGCCATGCAGACCTGTGCACAGGAACCCTGTACTCACTATGCAATTGTGGGGGGAAATTTAGAAATATTCCAAAATAAAAAATTTTATCTTAAAAAATGAAATTAACAGCTCTGGCCAATTATGTTCAGTGGTAAGTGCATCAGCCCAAGGACTGGTTTGTGGATCCAATCCCTCAGCAACTATTGAGTGAGGGTGGAAGTGGGTCCCACCCTAGAACCCAATTGGTTAAGTTTGGAAGTGATTCCCGCCCCTCAACAACCATTGGATGAGGTTGGAAGTGGGTCACGCCCTCAACAACCATTGGGTGAGATTGGCAATGGGTCCCGCCCCTCAACAACCATTGGGTGAGGTTGGAAGTGCGTCACGCGCCTCAGCTACCATTGGGTGAGGTACAAAGTAAGCCCCACCCCTCAACAACCATTGGGTGAGGTTGGAAGTGGGTCACTCCCCTCAACTGCCATTGGGTGAGGTTGGAAGTGGGTCCCTCCCCTCAACTACCATTGGGTGAGGTTGGCAGTGGGAACCGCCACTCAACAGCCATTGGGTGAGGTCCAAAGTGGGTCCCACCCCTAAACAACCGTTTGGAAGTAGGTCCACGAGGCAGGGCACAAATTAATGACAGAAATACAGATCTCTCTGAACAACCCCCACCTTTAGGCCCAGCCCTTTTGACTGGTCCCGCCTCCTCCTCTCTGCTCATGCCCCATCTACCCTCAAGGACCAGGGGCAGTTTCCTCTTTTGCACTAATAATAACTCACAGAATTGCGGCCAGTAGCAAATGAGGTAGTGTCTGAGGATGTGCTTTGTAAAGAGTGAATTCTGTAATCGGTCTGAACTGTCAACGCCAGTACATGTTGTGACATGTTTGAGGAGTTACTGAGGTCATATCTTAAAATCACAAGCATTTGATCAACGGGGAGATAGACAAATAAGAACGTTTATCATCCTCTAGTTCTGCTGTGTCATTTTCAAAGATAGAGTGACTTGTGCGCTGCCGGTGTGGCTCAGTGGTTGAGTGTCGACCTGTGAACCAGGAGGTCAGGGTTCGATTCCCGGTCAGGGCACATGCCTGGGTTGTGGGCTTGATCCCCAGTGTGGGGGGACATGCAGGGGGCGGCCCATCAGTGATTCTCTCTCATCACTGATGTTTCTATATCTCTCGCCCTCTCCCTTCCTCTCTGAAATGAATAAAAAACATATTTAAATTTTTAAAAATATTTTCTGGATTATATACGTTCATATTGGATGGAAAATATCATGGACAGGCCGTAACCAGTTTGACTCAGTGGATAGAGTGTCGGCCTGCAGACTGAAGGGTCCCGGGTTCGATTCCGATCAAGGCCATGTACCTTGGTTGTGGGCACATCCCCAGTGGGGGGTGTGCAAGAGGCAGCTGACCCATATTTCTCTCTCACTGATGTTTCTAACTCTTTATCCGTCTCCCTTCCTCTCTGTAAAAATCAAAATATATTTAAGAAAAAAATACCACGGACAGGTTTGTGGCATCGGATGTGCTGGAATGAGTAGCAGAAAGCATGAGTCGTCCGGTGGTATTTCCGGGTTTATCTGACCGCCAACAGTCAATGCGCGAATCCCATCTCTCTCCTCTTTGGGGACCTTTTGTGTTCCGGTGCCTCAAACAGCCTGTTTTTTGCTCCGAATCCTCTTCATCCGTGAGCAGTTTCTGAAGTAGAGCAATCAGTCTTTGAGCCTCGTAAGAAGTGCCTTGGGCAAACAGGGAACAGGCAAAGAGAAATATGCCATTGGACATTGGTTTCTACAAGCGCTAGAAAACGGGAAGCTTTCATGGTGATGGATGGTCATTTGCCTGAACTTGGAGATAATCTTTAAACTCCCCCAAAGCCGCTGAGAGCCAGGTCACATGAGCTTTCCCTTCATCTGAGCCCGCCCAGTAATCTCAGAAGAAAATTTTGCTCAAGAGACCAGAGTAGTGATACGTTACGCCTTCCCCACAGAGTCAGTCAATATTTACAGAGTGCCCACTGAGCGCTCAAGACCATACATTTAAACTTGTGTAGAATTTACACAGTGAGGCCCTAGCCGGTTTGGCTCAGTGGACAGAGCCGTGGCCCATGGACTGAAGGGTCCTGGGTTCCATTCCAGTCAAGGGCACGTACCTTGGTTGCAGGCTCCTGCCCGGCCCAAGTCCTGGTCAGGGCACATGCAGGAGGCAACCAAACAATGTATCTCTCTCTCCCATCGATGTTTCTCTCACTCTCTCTCTCTCCCTCTCCCATCCACTCTCTCTCTGAAAGTCACTGGAAAAACATCCTCAGATGAGGATTAACAACAACAACAACAACGGAAGAATTTACACGTGAGGATTGAATGAGACCGGCGTAGACAGAATCCCCAACAGAGATGACTAGGAAAGGGACCTGCCACCGTCATGGAGAGAGGAGACTCAGATCCTCTGGATATGGGAGGGTCTTTGCAAACGCGAAGGTGGGAGATGGCATGATTGTCGGGGCCGGGAGGGGGTATACCCCCCTCCCACCCCCCATGGAGGTCCCCGTGTGGTTCAGCAGGCTGAGCAGAACCGTCTGGATGCGTCTGGCTGCCGTTGAGGGCTTGCAGTGAGGTTCAGATGGTGAATGACAGTGCTAGTCTAGCGTCTTGTGGATCTAGCAGGGGTCTTCAAACTGCGGCCCGCGGGCCACATGCGGCCCGCAGAGGAGTCTGATCCGGCCCGCCAGGTTTTTTGGGCAGTGAGCGCAGCCGAGGTGTTACAGTAGGAATTAGTAGTTCATATAGTCTGGCCCTCCAGCTCTCTGAGGGACCGTGATCTGGCCCCCACTTTAAAAAGTTTGAGGACCCCTGATCTAGAGTCTCCTTACACCTACTCACACCCCCTGCCACATGTTAGTCCCTCAGGTGCCAGCCCAGCACGCATGCGACACACATGCGGTGCCATCTCGCAGGCGGATCTCTGGAATTCCTTTGTAAGCCAAGCCCGAAGCTTCATTCCGCTGTGACTCACTCCTTCTGCTCCCAGACCTGTCCCTCTGGTCCTGTCCGCCGGTCTCCTGACCGCCCCGCATTCCTGGCCTGGCCTCGGCCTCTGAGCCCAGCCCGGTCTGCATCCGCCCCTCCTCCTCCTCCTCACCTTCTCGTCTGTTCCATGTCTGCCTGTGGCTCCCCAGCTTCTGAGGCCACCTCCTCCTTCTCTCTGTCTCCTTGGTTTGAATTCCCCTCCTTTTAGAGGTGATACTTGAGGATTTCACAGATTTGCACTGTTTTCTAATTATTTTATGAGTGCCCTGCATTATGCTTTTTTTAAAAATAAATTCTTATTGGTTTCAGAGAGGAAGGGAGAGAGAGACAGAGAGATAAACATCAGTGATGAGAGAGAATCATGGATCAGCTGCCTCCTGCACACCCCTCACTGGGGATCGAGCCCACAACCCGGACATGTGCCCTTGACCGGACTCGAACCTGGGACTCATCAGTCTACAGGCTAACGCTCTAGCCACTGAGCCAAACCAGCCAGAGCCTGCATTATGCATTTCTCATAGCCCAACAGAGCTCAGCATGAAGCTGATGCTTTGGTACCCACGGGGAGTGGGGTGAAATGTCAGAAAGGGACAGAGGAGGGGGCAGACTGCCCTCTTTATGTATAAGCCACCACGCATTATCCACCGAGGCTCTCCCAGCCCCCACGGGTAAGTCAGTTCCGGGGAAATGCGATGATGGAGAAGCCTCTACCTCATTTCTGATGAAATCACCTTCCTTGGTGGCCGGTCCCTCTCAGGACACGCGCTGCCTGGGAAAGGGCCCCTGGGCGAGGAGGAGCCGCTGGAAATGAGCCGGTGGCTGGCTGTGCCCCGTGGGCCGTGCACCTGCCTCGGTGCGGAGCGGGCACAGCGGGCACTGGGTGGGTGAGGGGCAGCCTCTCTGGGGGAAGGAGGGGCCCCTCGGCAGGAGAGGGGGGTATGTGACAGGACTGTGCGCGGCCAGGACCCCTGTTAGCACACACACAAGGTCACACCTTGAAACTGTTCATGGACCGAAACCGGTGTGGCTCAGTGGATAGAGCGTCGGCCTGCGGACTGAAAGGTCCCGGGTTCGATTCCGGTCAAGGGCATGTACCTTGGTTGCGGGCACATCCCCAGTAGGGGGTGTGCAGGAGGCAGCTGGTCGATGTTTCTCTCTCATCGACGTTTCTAGCTCTCTATCCCTCTCCCTTCCTCTCTGTGGCAAATCAATAAAATATATATATATTAAATAAAAAAAAAGTAAATTAAAAAAATTTAAAAAGAAAGAAAGAAACTGTTCATGGAACTTGACAATGGACCCTTATTACTCAGGGATTTAGCCAGTCCATCATGGTTCCGTGTTATAAGAATCCAGAGTGTGTCCTAGGACTGATTTCGAACTTGGAGGAGATCCGAGCAGTTAATAGCTGGCTATTTCATTGTGTGTGAGGTCTCTGTGCATGAGGAAAGAGTGTCTTCTGCAGTGATTCCATCTGTTGGGTTGGGGAGTTGACTAAAACAACATGGAGGAGAATCCGGGAGTGGTGATGGTATGGCTCAATGGTCAGCAAACTCAATCCACAGAGCCAAATATCAACAGTACAACGATTGAAATTTCCCTTGAGCCGAAACCGGTGTGGCTCAGTGGTAGAGCGTCGGTCTGCGGACTGAAAGGTCCCGGGTTCAATTCCGGTCAAGGGCATGTACCTTGATTGTGGACACATCCCCAGTAGGGGGTGTGCAGGAGGCAGCTGATCAATGTTTCTCTCTCATTGATGTTTCTAACTCTCTATCCCTCTCTGTAAAAAATCAGTAAAATATATTTAAAAAAAAAAGAAAAGAAAAGAAATTTCCTTTGAGAGCCACATTTTTTAAACTTAAACTTTATTCAAAACAGACTCGCCCAGGCCGTGGTATTTTGTGGAAGAGCCACACTCCAGGGGCCAAAGAACGGCCTGTGGCTCTCGAGCCGCCGTTTGCCGACCACGGGTAGAGCTGATATTTGGGCGCTTAGCTGAATCGCAGAGGCAGAGAGACCACGCCAGTAAACATCTGTGCCCAGAATCCGGTTTGTTTTGTGCTAACAAGCAGCTGGGGAGCGTTCGCCTCGTTAGCTGATTACCGTCTCCTGCTTGGAGCTCGCCGGGTGACGAGGGACCTTTGGGAAGGATGTGGCTCTTTTCCCCCTCCTCCGCGGGCCAGGGGCGCGGGCCTGCTGAGTCCCCGGAGGGCATCTGCGCATGTCCCCTCGCAGGCGGGGTCTGGAAGTCAGGGCAGGGCAGGCACCTCGGTTCCCTCTCTCGGCTGTTGTGGCCTCTCCTACCGGCTGGTGGCTCCTGGGCTCAGAGACGCATCACCCCACTCACTGCTGTCACCCTCTCCCCCTCTGTCTGTGTTTCTGTCCTCATTCCCCTCTTCATATGAGGACGGCCTGTCACGGATTAGGGCCCCTCTTTGTCTTTTGTTTTGTTTTTTTTATTTTTTATTTATTTATTTTTAAAAAAATGTATTTTATTGATTTTCCACAGAGAGGAAGGGAGAGAGATAGAGAGCTAGAAACGTCGATGAGAGAGAAACATCGACCAGTTGCCTCTTGCACACCCCCTACAGGGGATGTGCCCGCAACCAAGGTACATGCCCTTGACCGGAATCGAAGCCGGGACCTTTCAGTCCGCAGACCGACGCTCTACCACTGAGCCAAACCGGTTTTGGCTTGCTTTGTTTTTTTTTTAATATGTTTTATTGACTTTTTATAGAGAGGAAGAGAGAGGGATAGAGAGTTAGAAACATCAATGAGAGAGAATCGTCGATCAGCTGCCACCTGCACACCCCCCACTGGGGATGTGCCCACAACCAAGGTACATGCCCCTGACCGGAATCGAACCTGGGACCTTTCAGTTTGCAGACCAATGCTCTACCACTGAGCCAAACCGATTTCAGCGTATTATTATTATTATTTTAAATATATTTTTATTGATTTCAGAGATGAAGAGGGAAGGGGAGAGAGAGAGAGAGAGAGAGGGAAACATTGATGATGAAAAAGATTCATGGATCGGCTGCCTCCTGCACGCCCCCTACTGGGGATCGAGCCCACAACCTGAGCATGTGCCCTGACCAGGAATCGAACCCTCACCTCCTGGTTCCTAGGTCAATGCTCAACCACTGAGCCGGCCGGGTGGGCGGGCTGTGGAGCTCATTTGAGGGAATAAGAAAGGCCCGAGGGCTGCCGATCTCGTGTGGTTCCGAGGTCCCCAGTGGCTGGACAGCCGCTGTCTTCTGTTACCCAGCTCCGGGCTCCGAGCCCTTGAGCCAAGGACTGCAACTCTATCCCTAGAATCTCAGAAATTTTGAGCTACAAGAGGTCCCGGGTATTATCTGCTTCTCATGTAACCCTCTTGTTTTACAGATGAGGTCTTTAGGTCCCAGAAAGGCTAAGTGGCTTGTTCAAGGTCACGGGCGCCGAAGGGGCAGAGCGGGCGCTGAGAGCCAGGCCTCGGAACCCCTGGGGGAGAGCCTGCGCCAGCCCCGTGGCCCTGTCTCTCCCGGCCTCTGGGCCTCCATTGTAAGATGTCACTCTTGGCAGAGACGGGGACGCCCAGGACCCGCGCTCCCCCCCCCACCCCCTGTCTCAGACCGAGGGCCACCCTGAGAGCTCCTTTGTGGTGGGTGCTTGGCAGCACCTTGCGTTTCCTTGTTCATGGAGAGGCTGCAAGTGGAATTTTAACTCTGAGTCCCAGCATCTAAATTCCACTCACAGCCCTGGCCGGTGTGGCTCAGTGGATAGAGCGTCAGCCTGCAGACCAAAGGGTCCGGGGTTTGATTCCGGTCAAGGGCACATACTTGGTTGCAGCTGATGCTCTATCCGCTGAGCCAAACTGATTTCGGCTGTCCTCACGTTTCTAAAGTATATGTAGCCTTAACAGAAACTTATTTTCTACAATACCTCGTTAAGATGAGAATTCTACTTCATCGCAGTCCCATACAATGCTAAGCATAGTGCTAGGCACACAGTAGGTCCCCAGGCCCACTCAAGTTCAAGGGCCGGTGACCCTGGTGACTGCGGTCGAACTGCCCTTCTCTTCGGGAATTCGGGTTCGAGCCCGGAATCAAGGCTGCCTATTCGGACCAGAGTCATTACGACCCTCTCCTAGGACTGCCTTCACGGAATTGAATTCCATTTGAAACCCTTGACATTTTTCAAGGGTTGAGTAAATGAATTCTCTCTTGCGTTAGCTATTTAAAAAGGTTGTAGGAGGGCGCTGCCTATCACTTCACTCAAGGTCCTCTTTTGTCAAGTCCCACGGATTTTTTTTAAAAAATTTTTTTAAAAATAATTCCGTGCCTGAAAAGCCCTACTTCCCCTGAGTGTCTGTCATGGTTTGTGGGGAAAGAACAGAATACACGTTAACTCTCTTTCCATTTTGGAGAACTGTGGGTCTAAATGGGTTTCCCTCTTCCCCCTCGCTGTCAAGAGACCGCAAACGCGTTCTGGGTTCATCACGCAGGCAATGGCGTCGGAAATGGCGTCGGATGGTGGCACAGGTACTTTCCTTGTTCGGAGTTTCTTTTTGTTGTTCTTGCTAATCCTCGCCCGAGGATATGGCTTCCACTGATTTTTAGAGAGAGTGGAAGGGAGGAGAGACCGAGAGAAACATCGATATGAGAGAGATACTCAACTGGTTGCCTCCTGGGCTGACCAGGGCCAGGGATGTAAATGAGGCCCATGTCCTTAACCAAATCAAACCCGCGACCCTTCAGTCCACAGGCCAATGTTTCTTAATTTTTCCTTGGGTTTTGCTCGTTGCTATTTTAAAATTCTTTGTTTTTTTCCCGCCGAAACTGGTGTGGCTCAGTGGATAGAGCATCAGCCTGCGGACTGAAAGGTCCCAGGTTCGATTCCGGTCAGGGGCATGAACCTTGGTTGCGGGCACATCCCTAGTGGGGGGTGTGCAGGAGGCATCTGGTCGATGTTTCTCTTTCATCGATGTTTCTAACTCTCTATCCCTCTCCCTTCCTCTCTGTAAAAAAAATCAATAAAATATATATATTTTTAAAAAATAATAAAATTCTTTTTTTCTAGCAAAACCATTGGACACAGACAGTACCACGGGTGTGAGGGCTTGTACTTGGGGGAGGGGATTGTGAGGGAGAAGTCAATAGGGGGGGGGGGGCAAAAGGAGACTCATACTTGAAAACTAAAGATTTTTTTTTAAGTCCTTTTTTTTCCTAATAACAAAAATAGTTGTAGTCATTAGGAATTTTGGAAAAGAAAAAAGAGAAAGAAAAATCGCCTACAATCTAATAACCCAGGAACTGTAGCATCCATAATGACTTGGGCGGATAGCATTTCTTCCTGTGTCATTAGAAATCGCAGACTCCAGGAGTCTGGAAATGACAGTGGCAAGGGTTTATTCCCTCGCCTAAAAGGAATCTTGAGGTAGGCAGTCTAGGTCTGATAGGATGGCTCCATTAAGTCATCAGGAACTCGAAGCTTCTTTCTTATGACTCTGCTGGCCTCTTGATGTGGCTCCGAGAGTGACCACTAGACTCCTTCACGGCCCCAGGTGACTGCTGGGTTGCAGCCATGTTACTGCATCCCAGGGCGTGAGAGAAGGAAAAGGGCCGAAGAGTTCACTCCCTGCCTTTTATTTTTTAAAATAATATTTTATTGATTTTTTTACAGAGAGGAAGAGAGAGGGATAGAGAGTTAGAAACATCGATGAGAGAGAAACATCGATCAGCTGCCTCCTGCACAATCCTGTTCACCCCCAGCTGGGGATATGCCCACAACCAAGGTACATGCCCTTGACCGGAATCGAACCTGGGGGATGTCTGACTGCTGGCTTAGGCCCGCCACTGCCGCTGTGCTCACCAGCTGTGGGTCAGTGTTAAGGACCATGATAGGGGGCGTGGTGGGGGCTATGGCAACCAGTTAGAGAGCATGCTCTGTGCAAATGGGTTCCAGCCACCCAGCTGCATTCACTGTTGCTTTTTTTTTCCCCCCAAGAGAAATCAGAAATCCAGATTTTCATATGAAACCTGGCACTTAGATCTTAGCAGCTAATACATTTAGATTTTAAAAATGCCAGCCAATGCCGAAACCGGTTTGGCTCAGCGGATAGAGCGTCAGTCTGCGGACTGAAAGGTCCCAGGTTCGATTCCGGTCAAGGGCATGTACCTTGGTTGTGGGCACATCCCCGGGAGGGGGTATGCAAGAGGCAGCTGGTCGATGCTTTTCTCTCATCGACGTTTCTAGCTCTCTATCCCTCTCCCTTCCTCTCTGTAAAAAATCAATAAAAATATATTTAAAAAAAATAAAAATAAATAAAAATAAAAATGTCAGCCAAAGGCAACACCAGTGTAGGATCCACCCCTTGTTTTTCACTTGGCAGCAACAGTGCTGGAGGAGACCGCTCTTCCGTGCCCAGCCAAACAAACCTGGTCTTCTGTGGCTGCTTCATCTCAAAACACAAAGACGCACTACACATTTGCAGTTCAGCGAGACTGCTCCAAAGGTTCACCGAATCTCTGTTTTCTGTTTCAATCATTTTGGGGTGGCGGAACCCGGAGAATATTGGGCTGGAACCCCAGCTCCACGGCTTCCCAGCTGTGTGACTCGGGGCGAGCTTTTCATCTGTGTTCTCCTGCGCCGTCCATTTTCTCTCTTGCTCGCTTCTCTCTCTCTCGCTCCGCTCTCCTCGCTTTCAAGTGGCACAGTGTGTGGTTAAGACAAGGATCGCCGGAGCCAGATAGGAATCTTGGCTTCTCTGTCTACTAGCTGTGTGGCCTTGGGCAAAACTGATTCAAGTTTTCTATGCCTCACAGGGTGTGGGAAGGAATTCAGTGTGTTAATATGTGTAAAATACACAGAACAGAGCTTGGCACACAGTGATATATAAACACTGTTCTCTCTCTCTCTCTCGCTTTTTTTTTTTTTTTTTTTTTTTCTCCTCTGCTGCTTTGTAAGGTATGGCGCCCTGGCCAATTTGGCTCAGTGGCTAGAGCGTCGGCCTGCAGACTGAAGGGTCCTGGTTTTGATTCCGGTCAAGGGCACATGCCCAAATTGTGGGCTTGATTCCCAGTAGGGGGCATGCAGGAGGCAGCCGAACAATGCTTCTCTCTCATCATTGATATTTCTATTTCTCTCTCCCTCTCCCTTTCTGAAATTATTTTTAAAAAAAATTTTTTTTTAATGAAGGGCTCCCTAACCGGTCTGGCTCAGTGGATAGAGCATCAGCCTGCAGACTGAAAGGTCCCGGGTTCGATTCCGGTCAAGGGCATGTACCTTGGTTGCGGGCACATTCCCAGTAGGAGGTGTGCAGGAGGCAGCTAACTGATGTTTCTCTCTCATGGATGTTTCTAACTCTCTATCCCTCTCCCTTCCTCTCTGTAAAAAAAAAAAATCAATAAAATATATATATATTTTTAAAAATAGAAGGCTCCCTAACCGGTTTGGCTCAGTGGATAGAGCATCAGCCTGCGGACTGAAAGGTCCCGGGTTCGATTCTGGTCAAGGGCATGTACCTTGGTTGCGGGCACATCCCCAGTAGGAGGTGTGCAGGAGGCAGCTGATCGATGTTTCTCTCTCATTGATGTTTCTAACTCTCTATCCCTCTCCCTTCCTCTCTGTAAAAAAAAAATCAATAAAATATATATATATTTTTTAAATCAAAAGCATGGATCTCCAGCACAGTGGGCTGGCTCTGGCTCTCCGTCTCACGGGAACACTCTTAGCCCCTGGTTCCTGTCCACAGCCAGCCTCCTGCCCCCAGGCCGGACCCAGACCCGCCGGCTGTGCCCACTCCCTACCCATTCCTTTTAGTCTGCGCCCTTATTTTATTGTTCCCATCGCCGTTTATCCCCGCTACGCCCTCTTCCACCTCCCACCGCTGTCTTGACCTAAAGCCTCATTAAGTTCCAGGGGTCCTCAAACTTTTTAAAGTGGGGGCCAGATCACGGTCCCTCAGAGAGCTGGAGGGCCGGACTATATGAACTACTAATTCCTACTGTAACACCTCGGCTGCGCTCACTGCCCAAAAAACCTGGCGGGCCGGATCAGACTCCTCTGCGGGCCGCATGTGGCCCGCGGGCCGTAGTTTGAAGACCCCTGACCTAAAGCCTCATTAAGTTATTGGTTAGACAGAGACAAAACCTTCCCGGCGTTTCTGAAGATGACGTTACGAGATGAAAGGGGAAAAGCAGGGCGGGTTTGCCTTTGCAAACGCTCTAAGCGCAGCAGATAGCTCGTCCTGGAGACAGAAAGAGCCGTCACTCTGTGGCTGGCACAGGCCTCCCCCAGCAGGCCTGTTCCACCGGCCAAGAGTGTGACACACATGTTAATTAGAGACTTTGTCCCTTCCCCTAAAGATTTGAACTGCAGAGAAACGTAAATGCGCTTTTATTTCAATTAAATCGCTTCCTTCTCGTTCCCCCATCTTTTCAGCTTTTAGGTAAATCTGAAGAAGAGAGCTGACCTGCCCGGCTCAGCTGGACAACATTTCAAGCTCATATTCCCACCTAGAGAGAAGCAAAGTACGGAGGTATGTATTGTCCAGACTCTTGTCCAGTTTACTTCTTTTTTTTTTTTAAATATATTTTTATTGATTTCAGAGAGGAGGGGAGAGGGAGAGAGAAACCAGAAACATCCATGATGAGAGAGAATTATTTATCGGCTGCCTCCTGCAAGTCCCCCATTGGGGATCAAGCCCACAACCCGGGCATGTGCCCTTGACCGGAATCGAACCCAGGACCCTTCAGTCCGAAGGCTGACACTATCCACTGAAGCCAAACTGGCTAAGGCTACTTTATCTTTTTAAAAATATATATATTTTATTGATTTTTTTTTTTTTTTTACAGAGAGGAAGGGAGAGGGATAGAGAGTTAGAAACACTGATGAGCCGAAGCCAGTTTGGCTCAGTGGTAGAGCATCAGTCTGCGGACTGAGGGGTCCCAGGTTCGATTCCGGGCAAGGGCATGTACGTTGGTTGCAGGCACATCACCCGTGGAGGGGTGTGCAAGAGGCAGCTGATGGATGTTTCTCTCTCGTCGATGTTTCTAGCTCTCTATCTCTCTCCCTTCCTCTCTGTAAAAAAATCAATAAAATATATTTAAAAGAAAGAAAGAAAGAAACACTGATGAGAGAGAAACATCGATCAGCTGCCTCTTGCACACCTCCCACTGGGGATGTGCCCGCAACCAAGGTACATGCCCCTGACCGGAATCGAACCCGGGACCCTTCAGTCCCCAGGCTGATGCTATATCCACTGAGCCACACCAGTCAGGGCTATTTTATCTTTTTTATTTGATAAGTCTGCTTCAACAGGGAAAATTGAAGCCACCTGCTGCTTTTTCTCTTCTCTTCCCGACAAGAGGAGCAAGAAAGAGCCCTTGTCTTGGGTCCATAGCCCCAGCGTCGGGTCAGAGAAATCTTGGAGTTCCGGCTACATCTTGTTTTGAGCTCTTTCCTCGCTAGACTTAAAGATCCATGTTAACAAGCTGAATCGTCTCAGATGTTTATTTCTCGTTGGCTTGACTGGCCCAGGGGGCAGGACTCTGATGAGATGAAGGACCGGGGCCATAGGTTGAACGCTGGCACTGACTCTAACCTTAGCCCTAACCCCTTGGAGAACTGGTCCACCCTAGAGACCCCCTCTCCAGAAAGCTGTGCATCGCACAGACTGCCCCAGGGTTCCTGGGACCCAGAATCCTTTAGGGACCTACACACTCCAAGTTAACAATCCTGTTTCAGGCCCAGCTGGCATGGCTCAATGGTTGAGCATTGACCTATGAACCAGGAGGTCACGGTTCAGTTCCTGGTTGGGGCACAGGCCCAGGTTGTGGGCTCGATCCCCAGGGTGGGCCATGCAGGAGGCAGCCGACCAATGATTCTCTCTCATTGATGTTTCTCTCTCTCTCCCTCTCCCTTCCTCTCTGAAATAAATAAAAATTAAATATTTTTTAAAAGAATCCTGTCTTAGGAATTCATAAACAGCTAGTTGGTAGAGGGGACATGTCTCCAGAGGTTGAGTTTCAGGGAAACTGTCAACTCTCTCAAGTTCAAAGGTGGCCGCACTGCACGTGTATTTAGCGGTCTAGCCTGGATGGGAAATCGTGTTAGATAAATTTTTTTAAAAATAAATTTATTAATTTTTTACAGAGAGAAAGTGAGAGGGATAGAGAGTTAGAAACATCGATGAGAGAGAATCATCCATCAGCTGCCTCTTGCACACCCCCCACCGGGGATGTGCCCGCAACCAAGGCACATGCCCTTGACCGGAATCGAACCTGGGACCTTTCAGTCTGCAGGTCGACGCTCTATCCACTGAGCCACACCGGTTTCGGCTAGATACATTTTCCAAAGTTGTTTTCTTGCCGTGATGTTTGCTTGCCATCCTCACTGAGGTGGGAGCCCTGCCAGGGACCAGTGCGGGGGGCGGGGGGGGGGGGGGGTCCTGCCTCTTTGCCAAAGTCACCTGGGCCGTGATCTCCTGGTTCCTAGATCAGTGCTCAGCCACTGAGCCAGGGGTCCTCAAACTTTTTAAAGTGGGGGCCAGATCACGGTCCCTCAGAGAGCTGGAGGGCCGGACTACATGAACTACTAATTCCTACTGTAACACCTCGGCTGCGCTCACTGCCCAAAAAACCTGGTGGGCCGGATCAGACTCCTCTGCGGGCCGCATGTGGCCCGCGGGCCGTAGTTTGAAGACCCCTGACTGAGCCATCCCAGCCGCACCCCCTCTGGCCTGGCCGTGGGTCTCGAGAGATTCCTCCCGCGATGCCCCAAACCTGCCTTCGGAGATGGTGCTGTCCGGCCTGTTCTGTTCTGTCTGCCCCGGGGGGCCGCCTCTCAGAGCTCCAGAGCTGTTTTTAGCAGAAGCTCCCGGAAGCCGTTCCGGGGAAGCCGTTGCCATGGCTACCTTGGCTGGGAGAGTTCCCTTCTTCTCCTTTTTTTGTTAGCTTGTGGTTTCCCTGATTTTTAAGGTGCCAGCTGACGTTCTGTGTGTTGTGTTTTTTTTTTTGCTAAGCAGCAAGGGAAAGACTGGATTTTTGTTGCTGCTGATATTCGTTTTTGCGTGTGTGGAGATGTGTGTGCTTGCATGTGTGTCTTGGAGAGGAGCTAAAGAGACCTCAGAAAATGAACTGTCAGGAGAGGCCCTGGCTGGTGTGGCTCAGTGGATAGAGCATCAGCCTGCAGACTGAAGGGTCCCAGGTTCGATTCCAGTCAAGGACATGCACCTTGGTTGCGGGCACATCCCCAGTGGGGGGTGTGCAGGAGGCAGCTGGTCGATGTTGCTCTCTCATCGATGTTTCTAACTCTCTATTCCTCTCCCTTCCTCTCTGTAAAAAATCAATAAAATATATTTTTAAAAGAAATATAAGTATATATATCTACACACACACATATATATATATATATATATATATATATATATATATATATATATATATCAGGAGAGCTTGGGCAAAGCTAGATGTGTATACGCAATTTTCTTACTCCAATTTTAAATTTTGGCTTAGCGATCGAATGAGGTCCACTTTTAGCCTCTTTTTTTATATATATATATTTATTGATTTTTTACAGAGAGGAAGGGAGAGAGATAGAGAGCTAGAAACGTCGATGAGAGAGAAACATCGACCAGCTGCCTCTTGCACACCCCCTACCGGGATGTGCCCGCAACCCAGGTACATGCCCTGGACCGGAATCGAACCTGGGACCCTTCAGTCCGCAGACCGACGCTCTATCCACTGAGCCAAACCAGCTTCGGCAACTTTTAGCCTCTTTTGTAATAATAAGAGGGATGTTTGCTGAGCTTCCTTCCCCAGGAGCAGGGATTCCCGCGACTCGGGCTGGGTCTGAGCTTGACACCGGCGCCCTGAGGAGCAGATGGCCGAGTCAGGCCCAGGTGGCTTTATCTCATTCTGCTCTAAGAATAGAGCGGTGGAGCCAGCAGGCAGGACAGCCACACCCGGGGGCCGCAGCGGTCCCATGGCACATCTGTGCCCGGCTGTAAATGGGGTGCTTACACACCTGGCGCACCACCTGTGGGTTAAGTCTGCAGGGAGCCGAAACCAGTTTGGCTCAGTGGATAGCGCATCGGCCTGCAGACTGAAAGGTCCCAGATTCGATTCCAGTCAAGGCTATGTACCTTGATTGCGGGCACATCCCCAGTAGGGGGTGTGCAGGAGGCAGATGATCAATGATTCTCTCTCATCGATGTTTCTAACTCTCTATCCCTCTCTATTCCTCTCTGTAAAAAATCAATAAAATATATATATATTTTTTTAATCAATAGAATATATATATTTTTTAAAAAGTCTGCAGGGATCCGCGGCTTCCATGTCCAGACCTCAGGGTGCCCCTCCCGGTGCCACCCGTCCTCCTTGGCACCCTCTTTCCCGTACTCTCCGAAGGCTCCCCATTCTCAGCATTTTCCAGTTTGCTTATCCGAGAAGTCTCATGACGTTTAAGCAAAACAGCACCTTCCCCAGCTTATCAGCGCTCAGGACCGTTTGTGTGCTGGGGTGCTGCCAGTCCCCGGGGTGCTGACGGCAGGCCGCCCGGGCGGGCCCCGTGGACACATCTGGATGTGACACGCCACCGCTGGGTGTGTCGCCTCGCTTTGACGCCTGTGCCCCTGCTCCCCAGGCCAGGATGAACGCCATGCTGGAGACGCCCGAGCTGCCGGCCGTGTTTGACGGGGTGAAGCTGGCCGCGGTGGCGGCCGTGCTGTACGTGATCGTCCGCTGCCTGAACCTCAAGAGCCCCACGGGCCCGCCCGACCTCTACTTCCAGGACTCGGGGCTGTCGCGCTTCCTGCTCAAGTCCTGCCCGCTTCTGACCAAAGAGTGAGTACATTTCTCGCCCGCCGTAGGCCAGCCTGCTGAGCTGTTCGGCTTGAGCGATGTTCAAAGAATCTATGTCTTCACAGGGCCACCATGTAAGACGCTGTTGTGGCTGATAAAATAGCCACCGTCTCCACAGAAGTCTGTGTTTTGTTTTTAATATAATTTTCTTGATTTTTTTTTTTCACAGAGGGGAAGAGAGTGGGATAGAGAGTTAGAAACACCGATGAGAGAGAATCATCCATCAGCTGCCTCCTGCACACCCCCCACCAGGGATGTGCCCACAGCCAAGGTACGTGCCCTTGACCGGAATCAAACCCGGGACCCTTCAGTCTGCAGGTCGGTGCTCTATCCACTGAGCCACACCGGCTAGGGCTTACCTCTTTTCTTGTTTTCCTTAAAAAAATGACCCACAGTCATTAAATTTAATGGTTCCCCTTTGCCTCAGAAGCAGTATGTCTTTTAATCCTCTTAACAACTTTGAGATCAGATTCCTTTTTCTTTCTTTTTTTTTCTTTTTCTTTTTTAAAAAAAATATATTTTTATTGATTTTTTATACAGAGAGGAAGGGAGAGAGATAGAGAGCCAGAAACATCGATGAGAGAGAGTCATCGATCAGCTGCCTCTTGCACACCCCCTACTGGGGATGTGCCCGCAACCAAGGTACATGCCCTTGACCGGAATCGAACCCGGGACCTCTCAGTCCCCAAGCCGACGCTCTATCCACTGAGCCAAACCGGTTTCGGCCAGATTCCTTTTTCCTTTCATACTTCAGGACAGGGAAACCGAGGCAGAGAGACGGAAAGAGGACCCAAGTTTGTGACTGGATTTGGTTTCCTTCCGATCCGTGGGGGCGGGGGGCAGAGGCTGTTCTCGGGGTGCAGGTGGGGGATGTGGGGGGGTCAGCCAGGGGCCGTCCTTAATGCACCGTTAGCAGGACCGGGAGGCCTTCCAATTTCCAAGTGACCCCCTTTCCGTTTCCCTCCCTCTGCTGGGAGCCACTGTCCTTCACGCTCTTTCCCGGTCTTGCGTTTCTGTCACGGCCTCCCATCTATTTGGAGCCGAGGACAGGAAGTCCCTCTGTGAGGGGTAAAAGCGTTTCTCCGGCGACTTTGAAGTCTCCTGTGTTTTTTTTTTTTTTCTAGAGGAAACCTGTCTGCACCCTGCACCAGCCATTGCCTGGGCTGCAAAGTGCAGCTAGCTGCCCTTGATGGTGTGGCTCAGTGGGTAGAGCACCAGCCTGGGGACTTGAAGGGTCCCGGGTTCGATTGCAGTCAAGGGCTCATGCCCGGGTTGCAGGCTCGATCTCCAATAAGGGGCGTGCAGGAGGCAGCCAGTCAGTGCTTCTCTCTCATCATCGATATTTCTCTCTCTCTCTCTCCCTCTTCCTTCCTCTCTGAAATCAATAAAAATATATTTTTTTTAAAAAAGAAAGTACAGCCAAAACCGGTTTGGCTCAGTGGATGGAGCGTCGGACTTCGGACTGAAGGGTCCCGGGTTCGATTCCGGTCAAGGGCACATACCTTGGTTGCGGGCACATCCCCTACCGGGGAAAAGAAAGTACAGCTAGCTGATTTACAACAGGCAGACGGCGTTACTCAGTAACCCTGACCAAAGCGGCCCGTGGTTATGACTTACATGCGGAATCAAAACATTTTCGCTTGCTGTTCTGGAATAAAATACAAAAAGTTGATGAAAGGTGAGCAGTGAAAACAGGAGAAAAGGGATCTTTTTTCCCCCGTCAGCATTCCAGTCCGGTTTTTTTTTTCTTTTGTTTTGTTTTGGTTTTGGTTTTAAATACCGGTATTATTTTATTGATTTTTTACAGAGAGGAAGAGAGGGATAGAGAGTTAGAAACATCGATGAGAGAGAGTCATCGACCAGCTGCCTCTTGCACACCCCCCGCTGGGGATGTGCCCGCAACCAAGGTACATGCCCTTGCCCGGAATCGAACCTGGGACCCTTCAGTCCGCAGGCCAATGCTCTATCCACTGAGCCACACCGGTTTTGGCCCAGTCCGTTTTTAAACCTGCCTTAGGGTAACCTGTCCTTTGCCTGGAGGAAAACCCTGCTGAGGTGGGGCCGCGTGTTTCTTGTTCACTTAGCAACAGATCAATATTTGCCTAGTGATTCATTTCTCCTCCTCGCGATGTGTTTGCTCTCAGCGAAAACCTCAGGCTGAAAGCTCAGGTCAGAATTTGGAGAAAATGCCGGTGACGATACAAATCTCCATTTATTTATTTTTTTCTGAGTAAAACATTGAATGCACATTCATTGTTTTGAGCTGTCACTGACATGTATGTAGTAAAAGGCACAGACCTGCTGAAGCCTGTTTGGCTCAGTGGGTAGAACGTCGGCCTGCAGACTGAAAGGTCCCGGGTTCGATTCCGGTCAAGGGCATGGACTTCGGTTGCGGGCCCATCCCCAGTAGGGGGTGTGCAGGAGGCAGCTGGTCGATGACTCTCTCTCATCGATGTTTCTAACTCTCTATCCCTCTCTCTTTCTCTCTGTAAAAAATCAATAAAATATATATTTTTTAAAAACCATCTTCATACACCCCCTTCTGGTCAGATGGCCACCCCCAGGCCCCTCCCCCCTTATGTAGAATTTGGGGAGCCAGTGCAGTTTATTTATAGTGAGCTAAAGTTGAAAAGGATTTCATTATCTCGGGCTTAAATTCCTCCTAATTCCCTTTTGCTCACGGACACATTCCAGATCAGATTTAGAGCCTTTTTCCCCCTTGGCTGAACACTATAGCTTTGTCCTTTTTATAGGATGAACTCGTAATTGCCTAGCGTCTTAATACCATCGACCTGACTCGGCCTGTTTTAAGAACTGTGCAAATATTCCCGTAGATGCGTGCGGTAAGCTGTTAACCGCCGGTAAGCGGATCTGTGAGACCTGATGCTCGTGTTTTAGGCACCAGACCTGCAGGGCACATTTACCCCGGAAACTCTCATTGTAAGAGAGAGTTCTCGAAACATGAAAGACTCAAACATCATCTTCATCGAGAGCAAGGATAGATGGTTAGCATCGGTGAGGTCCCTTTCTCATCTTGAAATTGCTGTGTTTCTTCTTTTTTCTTTTTTTTAAATATATTTTATTGATTTTTCACAGAGAGGAAGAGAGAGAGAGAGAGAGAGTTAGAAACATCGATGAGAGAGAATCATTGATCAGCTGCCTCTTGCACACCCCCTACTGGGGATGTGCCCGCAACCAAGGTACATGTCCTTGCCCAGAATCGAACCCGGGACCTTTCAGTCCACAGGCCGACGCTCTATCCACTGAGCCAAACCGGTCCCGGCTTGAAATTGCTTGTGTTTCTGATGAAATAGCCCAAATCCAAACTGTCAAGGGGCAGAGGTTGAGTTGCTAAACTGTTATTGATACATCCTTGACCCATTGATTTTTTCCCATGACCCTTTGAGATGCCATCCCTGTTACCGCCCAAGTGACCTAGCTCAGTGGTCGGCAAACTCATGAGTCCACGGAGCCAAATATCAACAGCACAACGATTGACATTTCTTTGGAGAGCCACACTTTTTTAACTTAAACTTCTTTTGATGCCACTTCTTCAACATAGACTCGCCCAGGCCGGGGCATTTTGTGAGAGAGCCACCCTCAAGGGGCCGAGGAGCCACCTGTGGCTCGCGAGCCGCAGTTTGCCGACCACGGGCCTAGCCTGCCTGCCCTCTCCCCAGGTCCGTGTGCTCCCGGGAGCTCTCCATCTGCCTCGGGCAGCCGCCTGCCAAGCCGTGTCACCCCGTGCCCTGTCACCGTGAGCCACGGGAATGAGTCAGCCCTGGTGGCAGCTTATGACACACACACACACACACACACACACACACACACCCCGAGGCCCCTCCCTGTGCCAGCATCTAATCATAGAGTCTGGGCTGCAGGTCAGCGTGGGCACATGGCGTCAAGCCAGACAGACAGCTTAGCTTCCGAGGTGGCTATTAAGAGCGTCTATGATGCAGAGCAGGTGGGGCGGCCCTCCTGGAGGTCATGGTTCATCCAGAACCCTCTGTGGCCTTCCAGTTAGGGAGAGGCCATGCAAAGCAGCAGCTGATATATTTTTCCATTTTTAAAAATGGAAATTATTGATTTTTTACAGAGAGGAAGAGAGAGAGAGACAGAGTTAGAAACATCGATGAGAGAGAATCATCGACCAGCTGCCTCCTGTACACTCCCCTACTGGGGATGTGCCCCCAACCAAGGTACGTGCCCTTGACCGGAATCGAACCCGGGACCTTTCAGTCCACAGGCCGATGCTCTATCCACTGAGCCACACCGGTTTCGGCTATTTTTCCATTTTTTTCACTGGCTGCTGATGCCATTGCCACAGCCAGCCCGCCTCTCTGGTGACATGTACCAATGTCTGCTGCCGGCAAGACCCCGGCCTGGTGTTTTCAGCCTGGTCATCAAGGCTCGACCAGTAATTCCTCGTTAACAGGAAGTCAGAAACTGCATATACGTTCTGCATGGTGAGATCTGCCGCATCATAGCAGTGCGGACTTCTCCTTGTTTGTTAATGTTTACCTTCTCTATTATTCACCGTCTTCCGCTGTGCGTTTGGAGGCTGGTGTGTAGGTTTGATTTGACTCCTGGATCTGCACTTGGTATTTCGTTAAAGTATTCTCAGTGAGCCGAAACCAGTTTGGCTCAGTGGGTAGAGCGTCGGCCTGCAGACTGAAAGGTCCCGGGTTCGATTCCGGTCAAGGGCATGTACCTTGGTTGCGGGCACATCCCCAGTAGGGAGTGTGCAGGAGGCAGCTGATCAATGATTCTCTCTCATCGATGTTTCTTTCTTTTTTTTCTTTTTTTTAATATATTTTATTGATATTTTACAGAGAGGAAGAGAGAGGGATAGAGAGTTAGAAACATTGATGAGAGAGAATCATTGATCAGCTGCCTCCTGCACACCCCGTACCGGGGATGTGCTCACAACCAAGGTACATGCCCTTGACCGGAATCGAACCCGGGACCTTTCAGTCCGCAGGCTGACCCACTATCCACTGAGCCAAACCCGTCTCGGCTCTCATCGATGTTTCTAACTCTCTATCCTTCTCTCTTCCTCTCTGTAAAAAATCGATAAAATTTTTAAAAAGAATTAAAAAAAGAATAAAATAAAATAAAATGCACAAGAAGCACTCTTTAAAAAAAAAAGTATTCTCAGTAAAAAATAAATATGTATGCCTGTAAGCCAGCCCCTTCATATTCAGTAACCTGTTCTTCTGGGTTGTCGACTGTCTGTATGCCACACTCAGTCTCACACACATACACACACACACACACACTCACACACAAACTCACACACACACTCACACACACACTCACACACACACACTCACACACACACTCACACACACTCACACACACACACACATTCTCACACACACACACAGTCACACACACACACTCACACAGACACACACACACTCACTCACACACACTCACACACTCACTCACACACTCACACACACACACTCACACACACTCACACACACTCACACACACACACACACACTCCTTTCATATCTTCTTCCTCCTTCTCTGTCCATCCCATTCCCATGTCCCTCACGGCCTCCTGACACCCTCGCTCCTCCAGCATTTTCTCTCGCCCCTCGTCTGCCCCCTTGGCTCTTGCAAGGGGCTGGAACCGTATCTCCCCACCTGTCCATCTGTCATCACCCCGGACTGTACTCTGAGAGGCTTACGGACAGACTGCTTACATTCTCTGCATGCGCTGTGGCCGGGCGCTGCTGCCCGCGGGCAGTGCCCTCTCGTGTGGGTAGATGCTCTAGGTCAGAATGAGTAAGCTGAGGGACAGGGGAGGGTGGGGAAGGGGAGAGGGTGGGCGCTGAGGTCACCAGCAGGCAGCGGAGGATAATGGA
Organism: Pipistrellus hanaki; assembly: GCF_964339955.1. Taxonomy (NCBI): domain Eukaryota; kingdom Metazoa; phylum Chordata; class Mammalia; order Chiroptera; family Vespertilionidae; genus Pipistrellus; species Pipistrellus hanaki. Next base: position 4,882,103 of record NC_140523.1, read on the forward strand.
ATGGCCCTGGGCTTGTAGGAATGGGCTGAGTCACAGATCGCTGAGCTGTTGAGAGAAGAATGGGGTCATTGACAGAAACAGGGAAGTCAGATGAGGAAGCTGTTTTCTCAGGGAACGTTGTGTGGTTTGGGGCCCCCTGTGGGAGGGGCAGGGGGGCAGGAACAAAAGGGGCAGCAGAACGTAGGTGTGAGCCCAAGGCCAGACTGTACGGAGAGGAAGGGAGAGGAAGGCGGGTAGGGATCTGGGGCAGGTGGGAGGGGAGGGAGAGCCAGCCAATCCACCAGAGACGGGCAGTAAGAAAGGGTAGGAGGCCGAAACCGGTGTGGCTCAGTGGATAGCGTCGACCTGCGGACTGAAGGGTCCTGGGTTTGATTCCGGTCAGGGGCATGTACCTTGGTTGCGGGCACATCCCCAGTCGGGGGTGTGCAGGAGGTGGCTGGTCGATGTTTCTCTCTCATTAATGTTTCTAGCTCTCTGTAAAAAAATAAAAATTATATATATATATATATATATATATATATATATATATATATATAATTTTATTGATTTTTTACAGAGAGGAAGGGAGAGGGACAGAGAGCTAGAAACATTAATGAGAGAGAAACATCGACCCTCTCCTGGGCCTCGTTCTCTTCGGGGACACGCTCAGTGGGATTTTTATTAACACTCTGGCCTGATCAGAGGGATAATCAAGTGTGAGTATTCTCATCCATTACCCCCAGATGGAAACTCCTGCAGAAAAACCTCACTCACATCAAAAAAGCTGGTTACAGCTGTACAAACACATGTAAAATCAAAGAAATGTGTTTGGGGTTTTTTGTTTGTTTAATGTAGTACATGAATATCACCAAAGAGAAGTTCCGGCAAATTCCATTATCAACTTGGCTAAACAGAATTTAATAGAACATTCTAGCCGTTGATCAGACAGGAAAAAGAAAAAAAAAACAGGCAGAAAAATGTTCATTATTTTGCCCTAGCCCCGTGGTCGGCAAACTGCGGCTCGAGAGCCACATGCGGCTCTCTGGCCCCTGGAGTGTGGCTCTTCCACAAAATACCACGGCCTGGGCGAGTCTATTTTGAAGAAGTGGCGTTAGAAGAAGTTTAAGTTTAAAATTTTTGGCTCTCCAAAGAAATTTCAATCGTTGTCCTGTTGATATTTGGCTCTGTTGACTAATGAGTTTGCCGACCACTGCCCTAGCCGGTTTGACTCAGTGGATAGAGCGTTGCCCTGTGGACTGAAGGGTCCCGGGTTCGATTCCAGTAAAGGGCACGTACCTCGGTTGCAGCCTCCTCTGGCCCATTCCTGGTCAGGGCATGTGCAGGAGGCAACCAATGTACGCGTTTCTCTCACATCGATGTTTCTCTCTGACTTCCCTCTTCCACTCTCTAAAAATCAATGAATAAATAGCCTTGGGTGAGGATAAAAAAAAAAAAAAAAAAGTGTTCATTATTTTGACTTCTAGTTAAAACGTCTTGAGCATTGCCAAAACCAGTTTGGCTCAGTGGATGGAGCGTCGGCCTGCGGACTGAAGGGTCCCGGGTTCGATTCCGGTCAAGGGCATGTGCCTTGGTTGCGGGCACATCCCCAGTAGGGGGTGTACAGGAGGCAGCTGATCGATGATTCTTTCTCATCGATGTTTCTAACTCTCTATCACCCTCTCTTTCTATCTGAAAAAAAAAAAAAAAAAAAAAATCAATAAAGTATATTTCTTACAAAACAAACAAACAAAAAATCCGTCTTGAGCATGACACAGAAAGAGAAAGCTCTGGACAGAACTCAGAGACCTGACCTTGAATCCGGTCTTTGTGAGACCAGGCAGGTCAAGGCTCAGTTTTCCTCATCTGTAAAATGGGTGTGATTTCATCGCTCAGAGTCATTGTAGAGCCTAAATGAAGGCCCTGACTAGCCCAGTCCTCCACTCGGAGATGAGTGCTCAGAAATGGCCTCTTTCTCTGAGATCTAATTCTGGGTTCCCCAACTATATTGTGGTTTGATCTACAGCCAAGGGACCCGAGTCCCCCCCCAGGGAGAATTAGTCACCCACCGATTTAGGCCAAAGAAGAGCATGAGTCACCTTTGTTTTTTCAACTCTCCCTAAACCAGCCCAGCAACCATCTGTCCTTGCTCATGTGAACGCGTTTGTGTGTGTATGGTGGGAGGGGGGTGTCTAGATTCTCCCTTGCTGTCTGTCCCAGGGGCAGTTCTGTTAGCACAGCCAGGTGCTGATTACAAACAGGGTCAGGCCGAAACCGGTGTGGCTCAGTGGATAGAGCATCGGTCTGCGGACTGAAAGGTCCCCAGGTTCGATTCCGGTCAAGGGCATGTACCTTGGTTGCGTGCACATCCCCGGTAGGGGGTGTGCAAGAGGCAGCTGGTCGATGTCTCTCTGTCATCAATGTTTCTAGCTCTGTATCCCTCTCCCTTCCTCTCTGTGGAAAATCAATAAAATATATATTTTTAAAAATAGGTTCAGAAGACAAGGGCAGGCTGGCCTCTGCATTGTGCTGTGGTCTAGCTGCTTTCTTAGTGACCAGCATTGACTAACCACTGGTCCCAGTACACTGTGACAGAACCCCATACGGTTAGTAAACTAGGAGAATCGCCTCCGCTTTCAGAGAATTAGCGATAAACAAGCCCAGATGCTAACTCTAAGAATAGCTAAAAGACAACAAACACACACATATACACACACACATACACACACACACACACGTGCACACACACACGTGAAGTACATGCAAATTAGTGTAGTAAAAACAGCATTGAGCCCTAACCGGTTTGGCTCAGTGGATAGAGCATCAGTCTGCGGACTGAAAGGTCCCAGGTTCGATTCCGGGCAAGGGCATGTACCTTGGTTGCGGGCACATCCCCAGTGGGGGGTGTGCAAGAGGCAGCTGATCGATGTTTCTCTCTCATCAATTGATATTTGGCTCTATTGACTAATGAGTTTGCCGACCTCTGCTCTAGGCCCACTCCTTATCACCTCAGGGAATGAGTCCCGGCCTCGGCAGCGTGGTGCCAGGCCCGGGAGGTACCAGAAGCCGCCAGGCCTCCAGCCTGAGAAAGGCCAGGCCCAGATCTGACCGCATTCCTCCCACCGCACTCTGCCAGCCCAAACCGGCCGCGGGCAGCCTGCACTCCTGCAGGGGGCGGAGGCCGCTGGTCCCGTGGGGACAAAGGGCTTGTGGGGACAGGAATAGGTGGGTCTTGGCAGCTGTACCAAGCAGGTAGTTAGAGTAAAGCATTTCTTCCATGGACCTTTTCAGTGGCATCTCTTTATTTTTTTTTAAATATATTTTATTGATTTTTTACAGAGAGGAAGGGAGAGGGATAAAGAGTTAGAAACATTGATGAGAGAGAAACATCGATCAGCTGCCTCCTACACACCCCCTACTAGGGATGTGCCCGCAACCAAGGTACATGCCCTTGACCGGAATCGAACCCGGGACCTTTCAGTCCGCAGGCCGACGCTCAAACTGCTTCCGGCTTCAGTGGCATCTCTTAAGAGCTTGTGTGTTTTTATACGTTTCTAAGCTGGTCATGGTTTGGGCCCATATTTCTCCTCCCTTAACTAAACCAGGTGGCCGGGCACCGATTCTGGTTTTTTGTTTTGCAACTTTTTTGGTACGTGGATGCGTTACATAAGCAGTAAAAGCACACCAAAAAGCCCCAGCGCAGCGAATACTGTCCACAGTTTCAATTTTGTAAGCCCCGGTGTGTGATTGGGATGTCAATTAAAAAGCAGTGTTTGATCAGTAGGTGGTAATTGTCATAAAATTAAAGGTTGTTTAATTTCCACTGTGCACCGATGAACTGAGGTCTCAGGGGATCTCAAGGCAGTTGTTTAGACACACACACATACATACACACACACACACACACACACACGCACGCACGCACGCACGCACGCATGCACGCGCACCTGTACATATCCTCAATTTTATCTCAGACTGAATTTTATTTACTGAAAGAACACAGTAACCAGACTCCAGTCATGCTACAGCCGAATTCCCATTGTTAGGGTGCATATTATTTTGTCAGTATATCTTCGTATTTTCAGATTTACTACTGGGGATGTGCCCGCAACCAAGGTACATGCACCTGACCGGAATCGAACCCGGGACCCTGGAGTCCACAGGCTGATGCTCTATCCACTGAGCCACACGGGTTTCGGCCAGAACTCTAGTTTATATAGAACATAAACCCTGGCCGGCCATCACGCTCTTGCTGCAGGAGAGAAACCAATAGCCATTTCAGTCAACGGGGATCCTCTTGCACTGTGGTTGTGAAATGTAGTAAACATTTCCTAAAAGCAACCTGGAGTGTCTCGTTTCCCCAGTAATTAGCTTGTGGGTTTTGTGCTTTCTACCCAAGGACCAGTCACTCCCAAGTTTTCACAAAGGACGCTTGTTAAGGTGGCGTCATGCCTTGCGTAGGCTGACCAGCCTTTATCCTTCAACAGTTCAACAAATATTTACATTGCTCAGCCCTTCCAGCACATTCTGTGGGGCCTACAATGCCCTCCCAGCCCCGACACACACGCCCAACGCACTCACAGGCTCTCAGAAGAGTTTGCAGCCCTTCCCAGGGTAACGGAGCAGGTCTGGCGAAAGGAGTAGCCACTACAGTCGTGTAGGGGAAGGGGAAGAAGTGAGAATTAGCAGAAACCGGTGTGGCTCAGTGGGTAGAGTATCAGCCTGCAGACTCGAGGGTCCTGGGTTCAATTCTGGTCAAGGGCATGTTCCTTGGTTGCAGGCAAACCCAGTGGGGGGTGTGCAGGAGGCAGCTGATCGATGTTCCTCTCTCATCGATGTTTCTAACTTTCTATCCCTCTCCCTTCCTCTCTGTAAAAAATCAATAAAATATGTTTAAAAAAAAAAAAGTGAGCATTAGTGAGTGTCGGCTCTTTGCTACTGCTTTATGTATATTCACTCATTTGACGAGGCTACCCTGTCATGTAGCATTTGTTTATAATGTATTGCTTTCTTTTTATTCTACGTTATGGAAATAACCTGTGTTGAATTCCTGAACACCCTAAATTTGAAATCCTGTCCAGATAAGCACGCCCTGGCTAATTGCTGAAGCTAATCTGATACAGGATGTATTAGTAAATGGGGGAAGGGCCGAAACCGGTTTGGCTCAGTGGTAGAGCGTCGGCTTGGGGACTGAAGGGTCCCGGGTTCAATTCCGGTCAGGGGCATGTACATTGGTTGTGGGCACATCCCCAGTAGGGGGTGGGCAAGAGGCAGCTGGTTGATGTTTCTCTCTCATCGACGATTCTAGCTCTCTATCTCTCTCCCTTCCTCTCTGTAAAAAATCAATAAAATTAAATTAAAAATCTCATTTATGTTTAGTGTACAGAATTTGTCAGGAAACATCTTAAATAGCTTTAAAGACTTTTGCACAAAGGTTTTTGAGAGCGTTTTTTGAGGAATGGGGAGAACACTGACATCTCGTCTCCTTCTTTCTTAGATACATCCCGCCACTGATCTGGGGGAAAAGCGGACACATCCAAACAGCTCTGTACGGGAAGATGGGCAGGGTGAGGTCACCACACCCGTACGGGCACCGGAAGTTCATCACCATGTCCGATGGCGCCACTTCAACCTTCGACCTCTTTGAGCCCATGGCTGAGCATTGTGTTGGAGGTGAGCGAGTATAAGTCGTACGATTGGGCCATCCCTCGGAGAAGGAGCACTAGTCAGTGAGGGAGCACCGTGTGCACAGTATCCAGGGCCCGGTCAGAAATCTGCTGAGATACGTCACATAGGAGCACCTGACAAGGCTTAGGTCCGCCTGGGGCCGGTCACCACGTACAGCCCACGGGCGTTGTCAAATGCAATTTCTAATCCTCTTGAGAGAGACAGAAGCTTCATGCAAAGGGTTGAGGGAGAACTCGGAGCCCAGGCTCCCCAGGACCAGGCCTCTAGCTTGATGACAGCAGCAGAAGCCGGGCTTTATATATCCTATGTAATAAAAAGCCTAATAATGCTAATTGTCCATTCAACCAATCAAAGTGTAATATGCTAATGATATGCTAAGGCCACTCAAACTGCTCACTGTGATGTGCAGATGCTCAATGCAGGAGCCAGACTCAAGGCTGGAGAGCACAGAGGTGGTGGCGGGCCTAAGCCGTCAGTCGGACATCCCCTGTGGGCTCCCGGACTGCGAAAGGGCACAGGCCGGGCCCAGGGGCTCCCCACCCACACACCCAGTGCACGAATTTTGTGCACCGGGCCTCTAGTACTATCACATCATTTGACCCTCACCAGGTGGGGGCCTTATTGTCCCTACGTTACTGATGACGGAGCTGAAGCTTAGGGATGCAGTGTAGGCTGGTTGTGTTGATTGTATAGCAGCCGATAAAGGCTCTTAGGTGCCCTCTTAGGTTTCCATGCACAAAAAGACACATTAAGGTCTATGTATCGGGCAGGGGGCTGGAATGCCTGTTTCTCACTGACTCCTCTTATTCCTAGTGCTCTGTCCCGCCTGCACCATGAATACTCACAAAATGTTTCACAAATGAAAGCTTAGAGGAAGTGGAGTTAGATGGCAGCCCCATCTGAATGCCATTCCGACCGGAAGAGAACAGTCTTTTGAATTCCGTAGTGTGCCGAGGCACCCAGTTTTGTTTTATAAAAGCTCGGTCAATATTTATGGGTGGCCTGGCAGGCGTGGCTCAGGGGTTGAGCGTGAACCTATGAACCAGGAGGTCACGGTTCGATTCCCCGTCAAGGGCACACGCCCGGGTTGTGAGCTCGATCCCCAGTAGGGGGCGTGCAGGAGGCAGCCGATCCATGATTCTCATCATGGATGTTTCTCTTTCTTTCTCCCTTCCTTTCTGAAAACAATAAAAATATATATTTTTTTAAATTTATGGGTGGATTAAACATACTCTAACTCTCAGTTACTTAAAGGAAAAGAACTGCTGAGTCGAAACCAGTTTGGCTCAGCGGTAGAGCTTCGGTCTGCGGACTGAAGGGTCCCAGGTTCGATTCCGGTCAAGGGCATGTACCTTGGTTGCGGGCACATCCCCGGTGGTGGGGGGTGCAGGAGGCAGCTGGTTGATGTTTCTCATCAACGTTTCTGGCTCTCTATCTCTCTCCCTTCCTCTCTGTAAAAAATCAATAAAATATATTTTAAATAGAAAAAAAAAAAAGAACTGTTGAGTAGCTAGTGACGAAGGGTTACTTTATGTTCCCTCTGTCTGAAATGCTTGTCACCTGACTATCACGTGACTGCCTCCTTTTGTCATCAGCTCTCAGCTCCGATGGCCCCTCCTCAGAGGCACAGTACCCCCCCTCCCCCGCTCCTAATAAGTGTTTCCTTAGCATAGGGGTGTCGAACTCAATCAGAGAAGGGGCCAAAATCTAAAATCCAGCCTAAATCGCGGGCCGAATGGTTTACTGAACAGTCATAAAGTGACAATGTCATAAACTGACAGCGGAGTGCAGTGATGACAGCGCGGTGCGGGCCACATTGCAAGGCCTGGCGGGCTGGATTTGGCCCGCGGGCCTTGTGTTTGACACATGTGCCTTAGCAGGAAATCCATCACGGCTCCCGGTTCTGTGCTTGAGGGTACCTGCCACACTCTAAACTTATCTGTGTGCTTGTTGAGTATCTGTCTGCTGGAATGGGAGACTCTCCAGAGTCCAGACGGCAGATTCCCAATAGACAGTCCCGGAAAGAATGAATAAACGATAGTCGAGGAGTTCACCTCGTGTTTATAAGTCTCCTAGCTGATCTTTCAAATATTTATGTCTCCGCCGTGCCCCGTTACACATCCCTAGTGGGGGGTGTGCAGGACGCAGCTGGTCGATGTTTCTCTCTCATCGATGTTTCTAACTCTCTATCCTTCTCCCTTCCTCTCTGTAAAAAAAAAAAAAATCAATAAAATATATATATTTTTTATTTTTTTAAAATATATTTTATTGATTTTTCACAGAGAGGAAGAGAGAGGGATAGAGAGTTAGAAACATCGACAAGAGAGAATCATCAATCAGCTGCCTCTTGCACACCCCCTACTGGGGATGTGCCCGCAACCAAGGTACATGCCCTTGCCCGGAATCGAACCCGGGACCTTTCAGTCCGCAGGCCGACGCTCTATCCACTGAGCCAAACCGGTCCCGGCAAAATATATATATATATTTTTAAAAAGGTGAGAGGCAGCTCCAGCTAGAGGGGACAGATATTATTTCCCAGAGAATTGAAGAAAATGTTGAAGGATGTATGTTCAAGTTCCTCCTGCTGTTTCCTAAGCCAGTACGTTTCACCATGTCCTGATTTATTGTGATGCTCATTATTTATGGATATATCTGGGATCTCTTTCGCTCCCCTCAGATGACATCACCATGGTCATCTGTCCCGGGATTGCCAACCACAGCGAGAAGCAGTACATCCGGACCTTTGTGGACTATGCCCAGAAAAATGGCTACCGCTGCGCCGTGCTCAACCACCTGGGCGCCCTGCCCAACATCGAGCTCACCTCGCCACGCATGTTCACCTACGGTAAGCGGGGGGCACAGCCGCGAGGGGTCCCCCGGTCCCTGTCCCCCCTGCGAGGGCGCTGTGACTCCCACCTGCCTCTCCTCGGTTTAGAATTTGTGCCAGTCCTCAAGAGACGGTGGGGCAGCCGAAGCTGGTGTGGCTCAGTGGTTAGAGCGTCGGCCTGTGGACTGAAAGGTCCCAGGTTCGATTCCCGGTCAAGGGCATGGACCTTGGTTGCAGACACATTCCCAGTAGGGGGTGTGCAGGAGGCAGCTGATCGATGATTCTCTCTCATCGATGTTTCTAACACTCTACCCCTCTCTCTTCCTCTCTGTAAAAATATCAATAAAATATAAAAATAAAAATAAAAAAGAGAGACAGTGGGACACACAGACAGGCCCTGTAACCACCCCATGTCACAGGGGCAGAAACAGAAGCTCACAGGGGAACTCGGCTTTTGTTTCTGCACAGAATGTCATGATTAATTTTAAAAAATATATTTTTATTGACTTCAGAGAGGAAGGGAGAGGGAGAGAGAAATAGAAACATCAATGATGAGAGAGAATCGTCGATTGGCTGCCTTCTTACTGGGGATCAAGCCCACAACCCGGATATGTGCCCTTGACTGGAATCGAACCCTGGACCCTTCAGTCCACAGGCCGATGCTCTACCCACTGAGCCACACCAGCTAGGGCCTAATCTCTTCTTTAAAAGACACCAGTCATACTGGGCGAGGGTCCACCCTGACAACCCCATTTAAACTTCATCACCTTAAAAGCCCTTTCTCCAATGCGTTCCCATTCTGAGGTCTTGGTGTGCTCTCACTCCACATGATTCAGACGCCCCTCTTACCCAGCTAACATTGGTGGCACACCCATGTGCCAGGCCCCGGCCTGGTGTGCGGGACACAGCCATGACTCAAAGTCTCCAGCCACAAGGAACCACCCGTCTCCATGTCCGAGCACCGGAACCTCCTTAGTCATGCTAGTGGCATTGGAAATAGTGGCTTCGGCTGCAGACTGAAAAGTCCCGGGTTCGATTCCGGTCAAGGGCATGTACCTTGGCTGCGGGCACATCCCCAGAAGGGGGTGTGCAAGAGGCAGCTGATTGATGTTTCTCTCGCATCGATGTTTCTAACTCTCTATCCCTCTCTCTTCCTCTCTGTGAAAAATCAATAAAATATATTTAAAAGAAAAAGAAATAGCCGAGACCGGTGTGGCTCAGTGGATAGAGCGTCGGCCTGCGGACTGAAAGGTCCCGGGTTCGATTCCGGTCAAGGGCATGTACCTTGGCTGCGGGCACATCCCCAGAAGGGGGTGTGCAAGAGGCAGCTGATTGATGTTTCTCTCGCATCGATGTTTCTAACTATCTATCCCTCTCTCTTCCTCTCTGTACAAAATCAATAAAATATATTTAAAAAAAGAAAAAGAAATAGTGGCTTTTGGCAGCCTTACGTTCGCCTTTGTGTAGGGGGAGCTTGAAAACACAGGACATTCCTGTCCCCAGCAGGTGGCCCCTCCGAGGTGTCCCTGTTACCCTCATCTCGCTGGGGCCAGGTTAGTGTCTCGTATTTCATCGCGGCTCTTAAGAAGCTGCAGCAAGATTAGAGACCCAAAGCTTGTTACTGGTGCTAATTCCGCAGGGATTAGATACCCAGGACCTCATTAAAACCCTCCTGGTATTAACAAACAGATTGCCCAGGCTCTTAGTGACCCGGCCCGGGGAGGGGCCCGCAGACACGGCGGCTTTGGTGACTGGCGTCAGGCGGAGATCCCGGGAGGACCCTGATCCTCCCCCAGAAGGCCGGCCGGGCCTGGCGCTGGGCAGACACCACGTCCTTCCTTGCCTGTCGCTGGCCGGGGAGAGAGGCAGCGCTTTGCAGAACACTGGCAGCTTGTCCTGCATCAGGCAGGCTGGCCCTCCATCCAGACCACACCATTTGCATTTAATTACACCGCGCCTCCCAAAGCGCCAGGCCAATTAGCCGTAATCGCTCCTCAGCAGCGTGGCAGACCTGGGGCTGGTACCCGCCCCAGTGCCATCCGGACAGCTGCTCGAGGTCTCAAATAATTAGTCTCAGACCCGAGGAAAGGAGGATGTGTCTGAAAGGAATCAGGTGGCGAGAAAGCAAACTTTAATTTAAAAATTTATTTTAAGCCAAAACCGGTGTGGCTCAGCGGTTAGAGCATCGGCCTGCAGACTGAAGGGTCCCGGGTTTGATTCCGGTCAAGGGCATGGACCTTGGTTGCGGGCTCATCCCCAGTGGGGGGTGTGCAAGAGGCAGCTGGTCGATGATTCTCTCTCATCGACGTTTCTAACTCTATATTCCTCTCTCTCTCTTCCTCTCTTTAAAAAAAAAAAAATCAATAAAATATATTTTTAAAATAATAAGATAAAAATTTATTTTAAAATAATTTTGTTATCTATTTTTTAATAGCCAGTGCAGAAGTCCGAGGACAGTGAGTAAAAACTATGTCCTGTCCCACTCTAGTCCGCCGCCTCCTCCCCAGAAAATTAATGACTGCTACCGCTTTTCAGCGATTATTCAATCAGATGCGTGTGCACATATAATCCCTGGAGAGCCCAAGTACACGCATGAGATGGTGCCAGTGCTCCTTTGCCCTTGTTTTTGCCCCTCAGGGAGAGATGGCACAGAGTTGTTCCATGTCAGCATGTCAGACTCCGTGTCATCCTTTTCCATCGCAATTCATCTATTTATTTGTTAATATTTTACTAATTTTTTACAGAGAGGAAAGGAGAGGAATAGAGAGCTAGAAACATCAATGAGAGAGAAACACCGATCAGCTGCCTCCTGCACACTCCCTACTGGGGATGTGCCTGCAACCAAGGTCCATGCCCTTGACCGGAATCGAACCTGGGACCCTTCAGTCCGCAGGCCGACGCTCTATCCACTGAGCCACACTGTCTGTCTCTCTTTGCACACACACACACTTCCCTCTGTTAATATCTCGGCATCCGATTAGCAATCCCTCCCCCCCCACCCCAGTGTCACATCTTCTCCGGTCTTTGTCACGCCTGACATGATGACAGGCCCTCACCTTTCCGCCCGCCCGCAGGCTGCACCTGGGAGTTCGGAGCCATGGTCAACTACATCAAGAGGACATACCCCCTGACCCAGCTGGTGGTCGTGGGCTTCAGCCTGGGCGGCAACATCGTGTGCAAATACCTGGGGGAGACGCAGGCCAACCAAGACAAGGTGCTGTGCTGCGTGAGCGTGTGCCAGGGGTACAGCGCGCTGAGGTGAGCGCCCCCCCCCCCCGCCCCGGGCCCCCACCCCCGTCTCCCCTCAGCCCTTCCGTTAGCGCGTGTTTGCTGAGGGGCCCCCCTTGCACCTCACGCCGCTTCGCAACGACCCCGGGAGAGGCTGCAGGCCAAGCAGAGGTTTCTGGGCCGTTGCTTGCACATCATACACACAGGAGTGGCCCTGTCAGACCCTTCAGCCTGGGACAAGCGACTGTATTCGGACCAGATCTGTAGCTGAGCGAGCCAAAGCTCCTACCCAGCGGCCATTTCCCTGTGGAGTCTGTGGAAAGCCTTCCTCTGTTTGTCCTGCAGGAATTTTTGTACGCGGGACACACACACACACACACACACACACACACACACACACACAGAAGATGGTGGGCTAACCAGAGTTTGCCGGCTGGGCCTCACGACCCTAGATCTCAGTGGTCGGCAAACTCCTTAGTCCACAGAGCCAAATACCAACAGCACAACGATTGACGTTTCTTTGGAGAGCCGAAAACCGACTTCTCTAAGCCTGTGTTTTTCCAACGAACAAAATTGGCAGGCAGCCTTTTTTTTCATTTTGCGGCAGCAGCGCCATCTGCTGGTGGCAAGAGCACCTGGTCCGCACATTTGGCAAACTAAGGCGATGGATTTGAGGCCAAGAAGGTTTAGGAAGCTGAGTCAGGGGTCCTCAAACTTTTTAAAGTGGGGGCCAGATTACGGTCCCTCAGAGAGCTGGAGGGCCGGACTATATGAACTACTAATTCCTACTGTAACACCTCGGCTGCGCTCACTGCCCAAAAAACCTGGCAGGCTGGATCAGACTCCTCTGCGGGCCACATGTGGCCTGCGGGCCGTAGTTTGAAGACCCCTGGGTGGCTCCCAGAGGAGAGAGGGGGAGAAGGGGGGTGGGGGGGGTGGGGGAATGAGCAAAATGGTGGAGGGAATAAGTACCAGCATGCAATTATAAACAAGTAATCATAAAAAAAATAAAACAGCCAAAACCGGTTTGGCTCAGTGGTTGGCCTGCGGACTGAAAGGTCCCGGGTTCGATTCCGGTCAAGGGCATGTACATTGGTTGTGGGCATATCCCCAGTAGGGGGTGTGCAAGAGGCAGCTGATCGATGACTCTCTCTCATCGATGTTTCTAGCTCTCTATCTCTCTCCCTTCCTCTCTGTACAAAATCAATAAAATATATATTTTTTAAAATAAATAAATAAATAAAACAAGTAATCATGAGGATGCAAGCACAGGAAATATGGTCAGCACTGTCCTACCAGCTCTGTAGGGTGACTGACTTATTGCAGCATCGCACAGTAAGGTGTATAAATGTCAGGTAACTGCTGTACACCTGAATCTCGTATAATGTAGTATGTCAACTATACTTTGATTTACTAAATATATATATATTTTTATTGATTTCAGAGAGGAAAGGACGGAAAGAGAACATTAACGATGAGAGAATCATGGATGGGCTGCCTCCTGCACGCCCCACACTGGGGATCGAGCCCACACCTGGGCCTGTGCCCTGACCGGGAATCGAACCGTGACCTCCAGGTTCATAGATGGATGCTCAATCCCTGAGCCACGCCAGCCGGGCAGCTATACTGTAATTTTTTACAAAAAGATGTTTTAAAAATATGAAGCTAGGCCGAGAACCGGTGTGGCTCAGTGGATACAGCGTTGGCCTGTGGACTGAAAGGTCCCGGTTTCGATTCCTGTCAAGGGCATGTACCTTGGTTTCGGGCACATCCCCCCAGTGGGGGGGGTGCAGGAGGCAGCTGATCGATGATTCTCTCTCATCGATGTTTCTAACTCTCTATCCCTCTCCCTTCCTCTCTGTAAAAAAATCAATAAAATATATATATTTTTTTTAAAAAAAGAGAGGCAACAGAACACTAAGGCTAAGGTCCCAGGGCCCTACAGTGTGAGCGCCAGCAAAGCCCCCTCCCACCGCAGGGAGAGCCGCTCTCTGCAGGCACTCGTCAGTGGCAGGAGCCGCCCAGCCTGCTGCCCTGCCCCCTGCCCCCCCCCCCGCCCCCGTCTCCTCTCCAGCACGCACCCCATCCCCCTCCTGTGCTTCTTCCAGGGCCCAGGAGACCTTCATGCAGTGGGACCAGTGCCGCCGCTTCTACAACTTCCTCATGGCCGACAACATGAAGAAGATCATCCTCTCGCACAGGTGCGACCCCTCCCCTCGGGCGGGACGGGCCTGCCTCGGCTCCTTGGGGCGGCGCTGAGGGCCAGGCCTCCGGTTCTCCGGGGAACGTGACGCAGGAGGAGACGCAGGCGCTCTGCTGGCTGCCCTCGCCATTCCCAGTGAATCCGAGAGGAGGGACTGCGCCCACACCTTTCCTCCCCAAGCCCAGGCCGTCCAGGGGCGGCTGGTTCCTGCTCAGGAACCTCTCTCTCTCCCCGTAGGACGCTGCTCGGTCAGGCGCCCCCTGGTGGTCATTGCACATCATACTCCACTGGCTGATGGGTGCTTAGCCTTTTATATATATAGATTGAATTCAGAGGGGAAGGAAGAGATAGAAACGTCAATGATGATGCCTGGTGCCCGCCCCCCCCATGGTGTCAGATCTCCGTGCTCCCCGGCCCCTCCTGCTCAGAAGCCTCCAGGCAGTCAGCCCTGGCCGGTCCGAGCAGGCCCGGCATGCGGGAGCTCTCGGAATAAGAGTGGGACTCCTCTTTATGATTGTCTTCTTGGTTGCGGGCACTCCCCAGGAGGGGGCGTGCAGGAGGCAGCTGGTCGATGTCTCTAACTCTCTGTCCCAGCGTGCGAGGGATTCGCCTGGTGTCTCACCCGCGTGTCCTCCTGTTTGCCTCGTCCTCCCTCTAGACAAGCGCTGTTCGGGGACCACGTGAAGAAGCCCCAGACACTGGAGGACTCGGACCTGAGCCGCCTCCACATGGCCACATCCCTGATGCAGATCGACGACAACGTGATGCGGTGGGTCCGCGCACGCTCGGGAGCGGGGCCGGGCGGGCCAGCGGGTCACTCTGCCGCGAAGGCTGTTGTAAAGAAATTCTAGTACCTGCCTTGGGATCTCAGATTCTTAGTGCCTGGTGACATCCGGCTTTACGCTGCCTCGGAAGGTGTAACATCTGCCGATAGTCACCATCGATGACTCTTTTTTTTTTAATATATATATTTTTTTATTGATTTTTTTACAGAGAGGAAGAGAGAGGGATAGAGAGTTAGAAACATCCATGAGAGAGAAACATAGATCAGCTGCCTCTTGCACACCCCCTCCTGGGGATGTGCCCGCAACTAAGGCACATGCCCTTGACCGGAATCGAACCCGGGACCTTTCGGTCTGCAGGCCGACGCTCTATCCACTGAGCCACACCGGTTTCGGCCATCGATGACTCTTATTGAGTGATTTCTCTGGGCCGGTAGCGGGGCTGGGCCACACCTCAATGTCAGAGATGTCAGTCCCGTTAAGGAGGCCGTGTCCTTCGCTCCGTTTGCAGAGGAGAAGCTCAGAGAGGGCGAACCCTCTGCCTGAGGTCCCACAGCAGTGAGCGGAAGGGTCAGGATTGGCGCCCAGCGCCAAAGCCGGGGCTCTGAGCCCTAACTCCGGTGCCAGGCATACCCCACCGATGTGCCGGGCCGGTTCGCACGGAGCCGAGCGGGCGGGCAGTTCCCATCTGGTGACACGCGTTCTGTCCTTTTCCCGTGTGCGCGGCAGGAAGTTCCACGGCTACGCGTCCCTGAAGGAGTACTACGAGCAGGAGAGCTGCATGCGGTACCTGCACAGGGTGAGTGCAGCCCGGCTCCACCCGTCCTCCGCCCGCCTCCGCCCGCTGGGACGCGGCCTCCAGAGCCGGGCTCAGACCGTCCAGCGGTTAACGCGGTTAATTATTGAACTGAACTCTGGCCCTCTGCGACCCCGTCCCTCTGCCACCCCGTCCCTCTGCGACCCCGTCCCTCTGTGACCCCGTCCCTCTGTGACCCCGTCCCTCTGTGACCCCGTCCCTCTGTGATCCTGTCCCTCTGTGACCCCGTCCCTCTGCGACCCCGTCCCTCTGCCACCCCGTCCCTCTGCGACCCCGTCCCTCTGCGACCCCGTCCCTCTGCCACCCCGTCCCTCTGCGACCCGTCCCTCTGTGATCCTGTCCCTCTGTGACCCCTTCCCTCTGTGACCCCGTCCCTCTGTGACCCCGTCCCTCTGCCACCCTGTCCCTCTGCCACCCTGTCCCTCTGTGACCCCTTCCCTCTGTGACCCCGTCCCTCTGTGACCCTGTCCCTCTGTGACCCCGTCCCTCTGCCACCCTGTCCCTCTGCCACCCTGTCCCTCTGTGACCCCGTCCCTCTGTGACCCCGTCCCTCTGCCACCCTGTCCCTCTGCCACCCTGTCCCTCTGTGACCCCGTCCCTCTGTGACCCCGTCCCTCTGTGACCCTGTCCCTCTGTGACCCCGTCCCTCTGCGACCCCGTCCCTCTGTGACCCCGTCCCTCTGCGACCCGTCCCTCTGCGACCCCGTCCCTCTGTGACCCCGTCCCTCTGTGACCCCGTCCCTCTGCCACCCCGTCCCTCTGTGACCCCGTCCCTCTGCAGCCCTGTCCCTCTGTGACCCCGTCCCTCTGTGACCCTGTCCCTCTGTGACCCCGTCCCTCTGTGATCCTGTCCCTCTGCAGCCCTGTCCCTCTGTGACCCCGTCCCTCTGTGACCCTGTCCCTCTGTGACCCCTTCCCTCTGTGACCCCGTCCCTCTGTGACCCCGTCCCTCTGTGACCCTGTCCCTCTGCCACCCCGTCCCTCTGCTGTCCTGCCCCATTGCGACTTCCGTGTGCAGTCCCTGTGCTGTCCACTGGTGCAGGGCAGGACTGGCCCTTGTGGTTTAATTAGCGTGGTGCCTCGGGCTGAATTAAGAAGTCCTGCCGTGATCTGCTGATCACAGTAAAATAGTTGGTATATTTCTCTGTCAGAACAAGGAGGAATACGTGTGTTGACAAAGAGACTGGGTTTATACTAATGCAGTTAGAGCAGCTATAATGAACTCGATGCATATTAAATTAAGTTTGTGGCCAACATAGCCCCCACATTTCTTTAAAATTTTTATTGATTTCAGAGAGGAAAGGAGAGGAAGGGAGAGATAGAAACATCAATGATGATGCCCCTGCCTGGCTTGGCTCAGTGGATAGAGAGTCAGCCTGCAAACTGAAGGGTCCCAGGTTCGATTCCGGTCAAGGGCACAGGCCTGGGTTGCGGGCTCAATCCCCAGTAGGGGACATGCAGGAGGCAGCAGATCAATGATTCTCTCTCTCTCTTCCCCTCTCTCTCTCCTTCACCCTTCCTCTCTGAAATCAATAAAGAATTATATTTAAAAAATAAAATAAAATAAAAAAACATCAATGATGAGACAGAATCATTGATGGGCTGCCTCCTGCCCGCCCCCAACTGGGGACCAAGCCCACAACCTGGGCATGTGCCCTTGACCGGGAATTGGACCCGGGACCCTTGAGCTTGCAGGCTGGTGTTCTATCCACTGAGCCACACCGGCTAGAGGAGCCCCCA
This sequence comes from Pipistrellus hanaki, assembly GCF_964339955.1. Lineage (NCBI taxonomy): Eukaryota > Metazoa > Chordata > Mammalia > Chiroptera > Vespertilionidae > Pipistrellus > Pipistrellus hanaki. The sequence continues at coordinate 4,899,364 of NC_140523.1, forward strand.
TGTGTTTTTTTGCCTGAACCACCACCACCGGTCTCTCTCTCATTCTGTGTTTGCACAATGGCTCTCTTCACCCCAACGTGGGGGTCCATTTACCCCTGACAGTGAGCACCTGTTGGTGTGGCCCACCGCCCGCAGCTGAAGCAGGGGCTTGTGGGATGCCGTTTGGCCACCCCTCCTAGCTCAGCCTCACACCCAGGCTTCCGGTTTCTCCACCTGCACCATCCCAGTGCTGTGGAGCTGCCCAGAGCCAAGCCAGGGACCCCAGCTTAGCCCACGCAGGCATGCATGCCCTCCCAGCATGGCGGTCCAGGGGTGTCCGAGCACCCCATCTTCCCCCCCCCCCTCCCCAGCCTGCCAGGGCCGCAGTCACAGCAGCGGCTGGCCATCCGGGGACCAGGTGCCCCTCACCCACCTGTCCAGCACGCCGAGCAGGGACCAGGTCGGGCAGTGAACTTGAACCCGTGGATCAGTGGCGTCCACAGAATCAGAGCCATCACTTCATTCTCTCTCTCTCTCTCTCTCTCTCTCTCTCCTTGGTTCAGATCTATGTGCCCCTCATGCTGGTCAACGCGGCCGACGACCCCTTGGTCCACGAAAGCCTTCTGAGCATTCCAAAATCTCTCTCCGGTGAGTGTCTCTCCTGCCGGCCACTCTGTCCCCTTCGCCTGCTGTCCCTCCCGTGGCCACCCGTGCAGGAGGCAGGACCGTCCCTTACGAGCGGGGTCCCCTGTGGCTCCGAGCCTGTCGGCTCAGGGTTATGGCTCCAAGAAATCTGCGAGTTTGGCTTAAAGCGGTATTTACACTTCAGCCTTGACCCGAAAAGCAAGCGACAAATAAAAAAAATACCTCGCGTGACAGCCAGCCTCTCCATCTGCTTTGAGGATAAAAATATAAGCAGCTGGGAAAGCAGGCTGTGGCCGGGGGAGCGTTAGCCAGCGCAGGCGGGAGCGGAAGGAGAGATAACGGTCGCGGGAGGGGACCTGGGCGCTCCTAGGACCTCGTTTCCCTGCACGTCCTCTGTAAGGACCACATGTTACCTGGGAGAGAGAGGGGTACGCCTCTGGTTCTCTCGGGACCCCAAGCTGGAAGGGTAGACACTACGGCAGACAAGGACCCATGCCCGCCCTCCCGCCCGCAGAGAGCTCGGGGCACCACGCAGACAGGGGTCTTCAAACTACGGCCCGCGGGCCACATGCGGCCCGCAGAGGAGTCTGATCCGGCCCGCCAGGTTTTTTGGGCAGTGAGCGCAGCCGAGGTGTTACAGTAGGAATTAGTAGTTCATATAGTCCGGCCCTCCAGCTCTCTGAGGGACCGTGATCTGGCCCCCACTTTAAAAAGTTTGAGGACCCTTGACGCAGAGTGTGCCACGCGCGGGATCGGGTAAAGTCTCTCTCCTGTCACCCGCCCCCTCAGCCACGTGGGCAGCACACAGAGAAAGCAGCGTGTGTGCCTCCTTCCCTACACCCAGCCGTAGCTCTGCTGCTGTGGCACAGGAACGTATGCAATAGTGACCGCAGGGCCGAGGCCGGTGTGGCTCAGTGGATAGAGCGTCGGCCTGTGGACTGAAGGGTCCTTCCCGGGTTCGATTCCGGTCAAGGGCAAGTGCCTTGGTTGCGGGGACATCCCCAGTAGGGGGTGTGCAGGAGGCAGCTGGTCAATGATTCTCTGTCATCCATGTTTCTAACTCTCTCTCTTCCTCTCTGTAAAAAATCAATAAAATGTATTATTTTTTTTTTAAATAGTGACCCCAGGGACAGGGTACAGGGGGTCAGGCAAGAAAGGACCCCCAGGAAGTGTCGCCCACCCCGGGCAGCCAGCAGGGGGTGCTGTCTGCCCCCCCCCCCCCCGGGAAGACAGCTGCCCCGTAGCTGCCCACTTGCAACCAGCCTCACCCATCCATGCCGAGCAGGTGCCCCGCGAGCGTGGGCGTCTTTAATAAGGCGACCAGAGTCCCGATTTTTAACAACTTGTCGATTGTTTTAAGCACCACCGGCAGCTTTATGTTTCCGTCTTAGGAGATAAATGGCGTGAGAAGCCGTCGGCTCACTGAGCCGCCTTGTCCCCCAAGAATGACTGCAAATGCCGGGCTGGGACCCCTTCCCAGGACCCCTGCCCCCAGCAGCCTCGGCCCCGCCTGGAGCTCGGCCCTCACCGCCCGGCAGAGCAGCGCCTGCATTTTAAGGCGACATCCCAGGGTAGGGGTGTCGAACTCAATCAGAGAAGGGGCCAAAATCTAAAATCCAGCCTAAATCGCGGGCCGAATGGTTTACTGAACAGTCATAAACTGACAGTGTCATAAACTGACAGCGGGGTGCAGTGATGACAGCGCGGTGCGGGCCACACTGCAAGGCCTGGCGGGCTGGATTTGGCCCGCGGGCCTTGTGTTTGACACATGTGTCCCAGGGGTCCCGGTGCACAGAGCTGGGGCGTGCTTGGCTGTACAGGCGAGTCATGTGGGGGGCTTTAAGCAGCTGCAGTGTCTGGTTTCCCTCCCACCCACCCCCCACCCCAGCTGAGATCCTGATGGAACTGGTCTGGACGCTGCCCGGGGATCTTTCTTTTTAAATATATATTTTTTTATTGATTTCAGAGAGGAAGGGAGAGGGAAAGAGAGAGAGAGAGAGAGAGAGACATGATGAGAGAGAAACATTGACCAGCTGCCTCCTGCACACCCCCCACTGGGGATGTGCCCGCAACCAAGGTACATGCCCCTGACCGGAATCGAACCTGGGACCCTTCAGTCCACAGGCCGACGCTCTATCCACTGAGCCAAACCGGTTTCGGCCACAGTAATCTTTAAAAAAAAAAGAAAAAAGAAAAAAAAAAATATATATATATATATATATATATATATATATATATATATATATATTGATTTCAGAGAGGAAGGGAGAGGGAGAAAGAGATAGAAATGATGAGAGAGAATCATTCATCGATCAGCTGCCTCCTGCAGGCCCCCTACTGGGGATCGAGCCCACAACCCGGCATGTGCCCTTGACCGGAATCGAACCCGGGACCCTTCAGTCTGCAGGCCGACGCTCTATCCACTGAGCCACACCGGCTAGGGCGCTGCCCAGAGATCTCTCCGAACCCCTGCGTGCGACCCCCCCCCCCCCCCCCCCCCCCCGCAGCCGTGTTTGAGAACCGCTTAGATCTGCCAGGCTCTGCTCTGCTCCAGCCTGCTAGGCCCCACCTCCCCGCGGAGGTGGATGAGGCGGCGAGCGGCGGTCGGACGCCCTTGTAGGTGGCCTCTCCCCGCGAGGACAGGGCCTCACGGCCGCCCCTCTCCCCTGTAGAGAAGCGGGAGAACGTCATGTTCGTGCTGCCCCTGCACGGGGGCCACCTGGGCTTCTTCGAGGGCTCCATGCTGCTGCCCGAGCCGCTGACCTGGATGGACAAGCTGGTGGTGGAGTACGCCAACGCCATCTGCCAGTGGGAGCGCAGCAAGCTGCAGTGCGCCGACGCCGCCGCCGAGCAGGTGGAGGCCGGCCCGGAGTGAGCCCCGCCCCCCGGACCACGGCCCTCCAGCCGCCCCCCTCGAACTGGGATGTCCCTCCCCGGCTGTTCAGGTCTCCCCCTCCCTCCGCGACCTGGATCTGACCTCACCCCATCAGCGGGGGGCCACCCCCCGGGCGCTCCAGGCTATTTTTGTGCTGAGTTCCTTGTTTTTTCTCCATTGCAATGTTCTCCGTGGTGACAAGCGCCCAGGCAGCGTCTCTCTCTCTCTCTCGGCCTCCTGTCCGGGCTAACGATGACCCTGGGAAGGCCCCCTTGAACTTGACCTCCCTCGCCTGTGAAAGATTGCTTTTCAGCCAATCTCATCTAGTTTCCCTTACGAAAAAAAGGTGTCAGGACAGCAGCTTTGCTTTGCCGATCGAAAGGCCCTCCCCCAAGAACAATGAAGGGCGTCGGTTATTCGGTGGCGGCGGGATGTGCCCTTGCGTGGATCCTGAAAAGCACTCGCCAAGCCGAGCCCCCCACCCCCCCCCGCCCCCCCCCCGGAGGTGCAGGTCAGCTCCGAACCCGGGGCCCCTTAGGGCAGAGAAAACCGCCTCCATCACAAGCCAAGCTTCTCCGTCGCTCGCTCACCCGCTCCTAGGACAGCATCCGGGCCCCTTGCAGGTGCTGAGAGTGGCCGGGGGCACTTATTAAAAATTCAGCCTCCCAGGTCCCTCCCCGAGGAGAGGCCGAGCCCGCGGGCCTGGGAACGGGCCTGGGGATTTTAATTTTTGACAAGTGCCCCCGGTGATCCTCATCGCCAGGCAAGCTGGGGAAACCGGCCTTCCCATTAGAAACATCTCAGTAGCTCTTTTTATTTTTTAATATATTTTACTGATTTTTTTTTTTTTTTTTTTTTTTTTACAGAGAGGAAGAGAGAGGGACAGAGAGTTAGAAACATCCATCAGCTGCCTCCTGCACACCCCCCCCACCGGGGATGCGTCCGCAACCAAGGTACATGCCCTTAACTGGAATCGAACCCGGGACCCTTGAGTCTGCTGGCCGACGCTCTATCCACTGAGCCACACCGGTTTCGGCTCGGTAGCTCTTTTTATTAAAATCCGTAGTTGGGGGTGTCTCCCAGCTCCCAGGCCCCCCCATCCCCCTCTCCCCCCACCCCCGTGACCACTCCCGACTCTGCTTCTCACCGGCTAGATGACCCTGGGAAGGCCCCCTTGAACTTGACCTCCCTCGCCTGTGAAATGGGGCCCTTGAACCAGGTAGATTGCCGGCTGAGATCGCTCCCCGCCCTGAAGTTCAATGACAAACTCGCTTTCCCCTGAGGTTTTGAGAGACCTGCCCTCCGGGGGGTGGGGGGGACCCGGGAGCCGCCCTCCGGTCTAACCACACAGACGTCATCATTTGCCTTCTTCTGTCGGTTTGTCTGTCTGCTCCTCGCGTCCCATAAAGCCGTCCGCGGGGCCTTGTCTTACGACGCGCTCGCTTGTAATCTTGTCTTTTAACCCAGGTCTCTCCCCAACTCTGGCTTTTGAGACCAAACATTCAAAAGCTGGACCTGAGGTGGGAGCGAGATGCTTCCCAACCCGAGGAGGTGTTTTCTGCAAGCGGATTCTTAGCTCCCTGGTTCATAGAGGCCTCTCCTCGCGGGTCTTCCCCGGCGAAATGGTCACTCTTACGTTTCAAGTACTTTTCCTCCAATCCTGTGGTACCCGAATGCCCAGAAACCCTGCACTTTGCAAAACCCGCAGTCGCTGTCCGGAGCGAAATGGAAACTCTGAGAGGCATGGCCCGGATGCTTCAAAACGTGCCCCGAGTCATCCCCCGCTTGGCTCCGGGGCGGACGGGGGGAGGAGGAGGAGTGGTCCATGTGGGTGTGGAAGGGGCGCAGGGGGTCCCCCGGGGGCTCGGAGGCCGACCCCTGTGGCCGCAGGTGGACACAGTGTGAGGATCGCGCCCCCCGTGACTGTGGCAGGAGCTGTCTGTGAGCTGGAGAAACTATTTGCTGACAATCGCTAGATCGAACTAACGAGTAACATCCAGAACAGCCACTGTCTCGAAAGATGACGGTGCCTGTGGTCCGGACTCTGCTGCGGTTTGTCCATCCCCCCCAAGTTGTTCTTTTTCTACTGCGTTTCCTTCTCGCGTTGTTTCAGCTCAGATTGGCACCTTACCCCCGCCCCCCGTCCGAAAGCCTGCCCTTGTCCCCTGTCACTTCCCCGCCCCCCCGACAGCCACAGCTGCGATCCAGAAGATTCTCAGTCCTACCCCCACCACCCCCTTCGTCTCTTAAGACTTCCTGTGACACGCAGTGACTTCATGGGTTCCTGCGATCCTCCATCTCCTTGTCGTTTGCCCGGGTCCCCTCTCTCCACCTGCTCTGAGGCAGTAGCGGCCAGCTCCAGCTCCATCCGGAAAGAGGAAAGACAGTGTCGTAGGGGACGGAAGTCCTTAGAGCCCGGTCTGCATGGCAGTCCGGTCCAGGTGCCCCCCCTGGAGGAAAGGAGAGGGAGCAGGCAGGGCTCCGGGCACCTCCTGTGTTGCCACCCGACCGGAATTCACCCCCCCGGGGGCCGCGCGGGCGGCGGCCCAGCTGAGCTCTTTGCAGTGTGTGACTCTGAATGGCTCTCACACGGAGGCCACTGAGGGCCTTTGTCCAGCGCCAGGCGCTCGGGCTCGGAAACGAGGGGGTGGCTGTGGCCGCCTCAACAGGGACCGTCTTGTTTGCCCTGAATGGGCGCGCAGGGCATTGAACGGCCAGAGGGGCGAGCTCGCCTGGTAAACAAGGGAGCGGCGTTCTGTATGTGGGTCAGCTTCCTCCTCCCTCCCTCCCTCCCACTCCCCCTCGCTTTTCTTCCGAGGCCATTCATTCCCGGGGGGCCCTGGGAAAAATCATTCATTTCTTCCGGCTGTTCAGGCTTGAACTTGAGCTTTTGAACGTTCTATTCTGAAATCAGATGAAGGATGTAGTAAGTCGCAAAGACCCAGACAGTTCAATCGCAGGAATAACACGTTAAAAGCCAAGGGGGGGGGGGGGGTCCCCACGTTCCTTCTGGTTGAACCCCCTGTTTTCCTCCCAAACAATTTGAAGACGCTGCTGAGTAACCGATTCTTGGGAAATGGTGTCAGGTCTCCTTGATGCACTTCTGTTAGAGGGTGTTTTAACAGCCTTGAAGAAAACCCCTTGCCCTGGCCGGTGCGGCTCAGTGGATAGCGCGTCGGCCTGCGGACGGAGGGTCCCGGGTTCGATTCTGGTGAAGGCCGCGCACCTCGGTGGCAGGCTCCTGGCTTTGGTCAGGGGGCAGGCGGGAGGCAACCATTGATGTGTCTCTCTCACATCGATGTTTCTCTCTCTCTCTCTCTCTCTCTCTCTCTCTCTCACTCTCTCTGAAAATCAATGGGGGAAAAAACATCCATAAACAAAAAACATAACCATCACTTCTCTGCTGTGAGTTTGCACCAGGGCCTCCAGGGCGGCCTGGAGAGAAGGCTGTTTGTGGTCACGGTCATTGTCAGCTCTCAGCGGCGTGGTGGGGGGCCTGTGACAGACCCCAGGAGGGGAAACGTGCCTGGAAGGGGAAGCGGGGTGCAGGGGATCTGGGTTCTTGCCCCACCTCTCCCTCATTCTCACTGGATGGGGGGCCGCTTCACCGCCCAGTAACCCCAGACCACGCATGTCAAACTCGAGGCCAGCGGGCCACACGCCTCGAGGGGGCGTGCAATCCCGCGGGCTGCGAGTTTGACACCCTTGTCCGACCTAGACCGTCTCTCTGAAACCACTCATCGACGCACAAGTCATCTTCCCGAACGAACGAACGCTCCTGCAGCTCTTGCTTTGGAATCCGTTGAGTCAGGGCCCCTGGCTCTCGCCCTGCGGGGCCGGGGGAGGGAGCTGCTGCGTCAGGCTTTGCGGGAGACGACCTTGACCTTGCCTCTGCCCGCGTCTGTCTTCGGCTTCTCTTCGGCGTCTCCATCCTCATCTCAGCGTCTCGCTGTCCCCGGGGGCTTGGCCGCGTGGCCGGGGCAGGTGCGGCGCGGGCCGGAGGCAGGTGCCCCGTCTCTCTGTGCGGCTCTGGGGCAGGGCGCTGAGCATTCTGCCAGCTCCCGCTTTCATCCTCAAACCGCCGGCCTCTTCATCCAAGCCCGGATGAGGGCGCGCTTTGTCGCCTGTGCCTCGCGGGTCATTCATTCCGCCGGTTCCCGGCGGGGACAATGCGTGTGTTCTTGCTTGTGTGTGTGTGCCCGGCAGGCAGGTGTCCGGGATGTGAGGGGCCCTTCTCTCTGGCCTGGAGGTAAAAACCGAGATCCCTGACACCCCACGTCGAGTCCCGAGTTGCTAAGAAGCATTTGCCCGCGGCACCCGCTCCCCACATCGTCTGGAACCCCTTTCTCTGACCAGAAAGCCTTAACTTGAATATCCTCTCCCCGCCCCCCCCCCCCACGTCCCCCAGGATCGTGGCATCGCCATTCAAATCCTTCCGGTTTGAAGCGAGGCCACAATCAAACCCAGAGCAGTTCCCCGCGGGGGGTCTGGGGGGGGGCCTGTACGCACCTCCTTACGTCAGGCGCCCCACCCCTCGGCGATCGGGGGCCCAGGACCTGCCAAATGCCCCCTCCGACGCCTGCCTTCCTTCCTCCGTGGCCTCTGGTTCGGAGCCACCGGCTCCTTGGATGCTTCAGAGGCCGTGACAAGGGGCCCGGAGTGGGGGGGACGGTCAGAGGCACCCCCTCTTCCCCGAGCAGGATCGCTTTTGCCAAACTGTATCCGAGGCTGAGGGAAGGGGGAGTGGCCCCTGCCGGCAGCAGGACCGGGATGCTCCTCCAAAACAAAAGCAGCCCCGAGCCGAGCTCGCCAGCCATTCTCCGCTTCCAGACAGCGGCCAGCGGCCCCTTCCCGTCCCCCCCTTTTCTGAGCTGTTTTTCCGGGCGCCTGTGTGGGTGTCTAATAAATAAGAGGACATTCACTTCTTTATTTTTTTTTTATATTTTTATTGATTTTTTTTTTTTTTTACAGAGAGGAAGGGAGAGGGATAGTTAGAAACATCGATGAGAGAGAAGCATCCATCAGCTGCCTCCTGCACACCCCCCACTGGGGATGTGCCCCCAACCAAGGTACGTGCCCTCGACCGGAATCGAACCCGGGGCCTTTCAGTCCGCAGGCCGGGGCTCTATCCACTGAGCCACACCGGTTTCGGCCGATGAAGCCTTTTTACTAACTCGACTCCTCTGTCCATCAGTAAGGAAATCCATATCCTCCGGTCTCCCCCTCCCGGTCCCCCATCCGCCAAGAAATCTACTATTTTGCCATAAGCCGGGGACCTGCAGAAATTACCCTCCTCCCTTGGGCATTCTTCTCCCAGACCACCCGCGTCGAGCAGCCCCCAGCCGGGGGGCGTGGGCGGCCAGGCTTCCTTCCCCGGATGTAGAGTTAGGTCCCGGATGTAGAGTTAGATCCCATTAGGTTTTTCCCTTCGGCCTCTGCCCCGTTAGTTCCCCTGAAGCACAACCCCCACCCCCCACCCCCACCCCCGAGCCCGCCACCCCTCCACCCCAGCTCCAGGCGAGCTGCCCCCCCCCCCCCCCAATGCCTCAGGAAGACCTGGCACTGTACCGAGCACCCACTCCTGCCACTGCAGCGGCCTTAGCGACACCCCCGGGGCGGGAGGGGCTGGGGGCCCCCCCCCCGGCCCGCTCAGACTCCCGCCAGCCCCCCACATCCCACCCCCCCGCAGATCTGCTTCCAGGTTGATTTTTTGAGAACCATCACATCCACATTCCCGATTTCTCGTTCTGTGTGTCATTTCGTTCGGATTTTCCTGAAACCTAACGTCGCTGCCCTAAAAACCATGTTTTTTTTTTTTGTTTTGTTTTTTGAGTTTGTGTCTAAAAAACCTCCGTGCTGCCGGGTCTGGGGGTCTGGGGAGAGTGGGGGGGGGGGTGTGGACACACTGGGGACCCTCCGGCACCGAGGCGTTTAACATCTGCAACTAGCAATGCAATTTTTTCTAAATAACCAGGATATTGACTTTTATTAAGAAACCAGACTAAAACCCCCGTGTCCTGGACCGGGTTTTTCACGTTCTCCTGTTGCGTTGGGTCCTCTTTTGATTATTCCGTGTGGTGGTGGTGGTGAACAAAGATCATGACAAGCGAAAACTGTAATTTTGTTATCTTTTGATTCAATGGACTTTCTTTACTTAAAAAAAAAATTAAAAATTAAAAGACTAAAAACGTGGTGAGGCTGCGAGTTTTCTGTGTGGTGGGGGGTTTTATATTTATTGGTTTATTTATGCATTTTAATATATTTTATTGATTTTTTTTTTTTTACAGAGAGGAAGGGAGAGAGACAGAGAGCCAGAAACCTCGATGAGAGAGAAACATCGACCAGCTGCCTCTTGCACACCCCCTACCGGGGATGTGCCGGCAACCAAGGTCCATGCCCTTGACCGGAATCGAACCCGGGACCTATCAGTCCGCAGACCGACGCTCTATCCACTGAGCCACACCGGCTTCGGCTGGGGGGTTTTATATTTAAAAGGGTTCTCTGCTGTGCCTTCACCAAAGTGTGAGTTTGTTTTTGTTTTTTTTTTGTTTTTTTTTAATATATTTTATTGATTTTGTACAGAGAGTAAGGGAGAGAGATAGAGAGTTAGAAACATCGATGAGAGAGTCATCGATCAGCTGCCTCTTGGCACACCCCCCACTGGGGATGTGCCCGCAACCAAGGTACATGCCCTTGACCGGAATCGAACCCGGCACCTTTCAGTCCCCAAGCCGACGCTCTATCTATTGAGCCAAACCGGTTTCGGCCAAAGTGTGAGTTTGAAGGATAATGGGCCAAACACCAAGTTCTCGTGATGACTGGCTTTTAAAAAAAAATGTATTTTTATTGATTTCAGAGAGGGAGGGAGAGATAGAAACATCAGGGATGAGAGAGAATCATGGATCGGCTGCCTCCTGCACTCCCCACACTGGGGGCCGAGCCTGCAACCCAGGCGTGTGCCCTCACCAGGAATCGAACCCTGACCTCCTGGTTCCTAGGTCAATGCTCAACCACTGAGCCACACAGGCCGGGCCCCGCCTCCCCTCTCACCATTACGATGATGGCGGCCACTTGTAGGAACCCAGCGTGTAGGCAGCTGGGTTTTTGTGAGGCTGAGCATTTCAGATCTAACATTCACATTCACGGGCTTGGGCCGAAGCCGGTTTGGCTCAGTGGGTAGAGCGTCGGTCTGCGGACTGAAGGGTCCCAGGTTCGATTCCAGTCGGGGGCATGTACCTTGGTTGCAGGCACATCCCCGGTAGGGGGTGTGCAAGAGGCAGCTGGTCGATGTTTCTCTCTCATCGACGTTTCTAGCTCTCTATCTCTCTCCCTTCCTCTCTGTAAAATAAATAAATAAATAAATAAATCAACAAAAAGTAAATTAAAAAAATAAAAATAACATTCACGGGCTTGGGACACAGTCTCGCAAAGGCCTGGCCCCACTCACCCACCTCTTTCCTGCTCAGTTTGTCTCTGAGCGGGGCGGGGCAGTACCAGGGCATGGCCAGCAGGGGGCAGTGCCGGGCCACAGTCGGCAAACTCACTTGTCAGCACCTGCCTGCCTTGGCTCCAGATGTAGGAAATCCCTCAGGATGAGGGCATAGAGTAGATCCCCAACTTTTGCTGGAGAGAAACCCCCACAGACAGGGGGAGGGGGACACAGCTGGCTGTCGCTGTTGTGGGGAGCAGGCCACCCCAAGATGGAGCTGCTGCAAGCCTGCCCCCAGCCTGGAATTGCACGTGGGAAGCCCTCACTGCCTGCTGGCTGCCGAGCTTCCGGTGCCCCCAGATCCCTCTGGCTTCTATCCCCCTCCCTGTCTGTTTTCACGGCTCTGGGTAGCAAATCTCTCTTGCAAAGGAAATCATTAAGAGTCTTGGAAACTACCCTACACGAGCCCTTTTCCTGCAGCTTCAAAGACAGTGAGAATGTAATTGTTCAAGTCATCATCATCATCTTTTTTTATTTTTATTTTTTATTTTTTTATATATATTTTATTGATTTTTTTTTTTTTTACAAAGAGGAAGAGAGAGAAGGAGAGTTAGAAACATCGATGAGAGAGAAACATCGATCAGCCGCCTCCTGCACAGCCCCTACTGGGGATGTGCCCGCAACCAAGGTCCATGCCCTTGACCGGAATCGAACCTGGGACCCTTCAGTCCATAGGCCGACGCTCTATCCACTGAGCCACACTGGTTTCGGCTCATCATCATTTTTTAAAACAAGATATTTATTTATTATTATTATTATTTAATCCTCACCCAAGGATATTTTCCCATTGACTTTTAGGGAGAGGGGAAGAGGGAGGGAGAGGCGGAGAGAAACATCGATGTGAGAGAAACACATCGATGGGCTGCCTCCTGCACGCAGCCTGACCAGGGCCCGGGTCGAGGGGGGGAGCCTGCCACTGAGGTCCACGCCCTTGACTGGAATCGAACCGGGGACCCTTCGATCTGCAGGCTGGCACTCTATCCACTGAGCCACACCGGCTAGGGCCCCAACTCCTCTTGTTCAAGCGAATTCCACCGGTTTGTCACCCCCGGAAGAGGGTGATGCTCGGGGGGGGGGGGGCGGGTCAGGGGAACCCCAGCCCCCGCAGGCAGCCCTTTCCCAGCTGCCGGGCCTGGGGCACGGGGAGAGGCCCAGGGGTGCTAACAGGGCCGGAGGGAGGGATGGTCGGAGGGAGGGATGCCCTCAGAAGGCCGTGGTCTCGGCGTGGGCCCGGGGGCCGAACAGCTGCTCGGCCACCACCTTGCCGTCGTACTTGGGCAGCGTGCCCCCGAAGTCGGCGGGCAGGATGTCCCTGTCAACCTCCTGGAAGAAGCCAGACAGGTCCTCTCCGTGGACAAAGACCTGCAGGGAAGCGGGGACAGAGCTGGGCTGGGTTCCCACCAAAAGTCACCAAACCAGCCGAAACCGGTGTGGCTCAGTGGATAGAGCGTCGGCCTGCGGACTGAAGGGTCTCAGGTTCGATTCCGGTCAAGGGCATGTACCTTGGTTGCGGGCAGATCCCCAGTGGGGGGTGTGCAGGAGGCAGCTGGTCAATGTTTCTCTCTCATCGACATTTCTAGCTCTCTATCCCTCTCTTCTCCTCTCTGTAAAAAAAAAAAAAAAAAAAAAAAAAAAATCAATAAAATATATTTTTTTTAAAGTCACCAAACTGCCCTAGCCAGTTTGGCTCAGTGGATAGAGCGTCCACCTGTGGATGGAAGGGTTCCAGGTTCATTTCCAGTCAAAGGCACATGCCCAGGTTGTGTGCTCGATCTCCAGTGGGGGACCTGCAGGAGGCAGCTGATCAATGAATTGCTCTCCTCAATGAATTGCTCTTCTCATTGATTCTGACTCATTGCTAGCTTGATCCCCCAGCCCTAGCCAGAGGAGACAACCAATCGATGTATCTCTCTCACATTGATGGATGTTTCTCTCCCTCCCTCTCTCTCTCTCTCTCTCTCTCTCTCTCTCTCTCTCTCTCTGTTTCTCCTTCTCCCATCCACTCTCTCTAAAAATCAATGGGAAAATATCCTGGGGTGAGGATTAACAACAACAACATAAGAATCCCCATTCTCTCACCACTCATCAGCCAATCACTGTGCAGCGCCCCTGCTCGCCCCGCCCCTGCGCGGCCAGCCGCCTGCCACTCACCCTCTGGAGCAGCTTGCTCTTGAGGAAGGGCCTCACGGCGTTGTAGGTGGTGGTGAAGTACCAGGGCTGGTGGATGAAGTGGATGGCCTTGAACCTGGCTGGGAAGGAGTCCTGTGGGGGACAGAGAGCGCCCCATCCCTGAGGACCCAATGGCCTGAGGTTCCCACTCACACACCCCCCCTTCCCCGCCTCTCCCTCCCCAAGGCACGGGGACAGGCCCCTGAAGGTTCCAGGGGAACCTGGAGAAGTCACGCAAATCTCTCAGCCTTGTTTTCCAGGTTTTAAAATGAAGCATGGGCGCCCTCACTGGTGTGGCTCAGTGGATAGAGCATCCGCCTGCGGACTGAAAGGTCCCAGGTTCGATTCCGGTCAAGGGCATGTACCTTGGTTGCGGGCACATCCCCAGTAGGGGTTGTGCAAGAGGCAGCTGATGGATGTTTCTCTCTCATCGATGTTTCTAACTCTCTATCCCTCTCCTTTCTGTAAAAAATCAATAAGATATATATTAAAAAAATAATAAATAAATAAATAAAAATTAAAAAATGTGAAGACCAAAACCGGTGTGGCTCAGTGGATAGAGTGTCGGCCTGCAGACTGAAGGGTCCCAGGTTCGATTCCGGTCAGGGGCATGGACCTTGGTTGCGGGCACATCCCCAGTAGGGGGCGTGCAGGAGGCAGCTGATCGATGATTCTCTCTCACCGATGTTTCTAACTCTCTATCCCTCTCTCTTCCTCGCTGTAAAAAAATCAATAAAAATATATATATATATATTTAAAATAAAATAAGAATAAATAAATAAATGTGAAGAAAATGAGGCAGGAAGCAGCGAGCGGATGCGCTCTCTGGGTAGATGAGCTAATAACGGCTGTGACTCCCTGGCCCACTGTCGATCACCATGCAGCAGTGCGTGCGGTTGGCCTTGCAAATCTTTCTGGAACATTCTCAGCGCCCTGCCGGCAGCACCGTTGAACCAGGACTCCGGGCCCGGCCGCCCCGCCTCGGGCCCCACCTGGAGCATGTCCACCATCTTCCTGAGGTCGGCGGCCCGCAGCCCCGCCGCCTGCTGCAGCGTGAAGCCCCGGAAGTTCTCCACGATACAGAAGCCGTTGATCTGCGTCTCCTCGTTCTCCAGCAGCTTCTCCAGGAGGAAGCAGTAGGCCTGCAGGATCTGGGCACAGAGGGCACAGGCTGCCGGCCCCGCCCGCGGGCACCGGGGCCTGGCGGGAGAGCTGCAGGCGGGTGCACCCCGATCGGAGGTCACTGGCCACCGGCTTACAGCGGGGGCATGCCCCCCTCTGGGAGGGGGTCCCAGGAAATAACGGTGAGTGTCCCAGCCATGGTTAATGCCAGAGTGCTTATCCCTGTCCCTTTATTTTTATTTATTTTTAATATATTTTTATTGATTTTTTTATAGAGAGGAAGGGAGAGGGATAGAGAGTTAGAAACGTCGATGAGAGAGAATCATCGATCAGCTGCCTCTTGCACGGCCCCTTCTGAGAATGTGCCCGCAACCAAGGTCCATGCCCTTGACCGGAATCGAACCTGGGACCTTTCAGTCTGCAGGCCGACGCTCTACCCACTGAGCCACACCGGTTTCTGCTATCCCTGTCCCTTTGGTTTTTTTTTTTTTTGGTTTTTTTTAAATATATTTTATTGATTTTTCACAGAGAGGAAGAGAGAGGGATAGAGAGTTAGAAACATCGATGAGAGAGAATCATCGATCAGCTGCCTCTTGCACGCCCCCTTCTGAGGATGTGCCCGCAACCAAGGTCCATGCCCTTGACCGGAATCGAACCTGGGACCTTTCAGTCTGCAGGCTGACGCTCTACCCACTGAGCCACACCGGTTTCGGCTATCCCCGTCCCTTTAAACTTCACTGTATTTGCCAAGGCTTTTTATTTATTTATTTTTTTTAAATTGCCGAAGCCGGTGTGGCTCAGTGGTAGAGCGTCGTCCTGCGGACTGAAAGGTCCCGGGTTCAATTCCGGTCAAGGGCATGTACCTTGGTTGCGGGCACATCCCCAGTAGGGTGTGTGCAGGAGGCAGAACTACTGGGTTTCCAGCTGCCCTGGCCACTCTAGGGGTTCTCCCCCAGCTGGACAGGGCCTGGGGGCCTTGGCTGCCTGCCTCCCCGACCCCCACTTCGCCTGGGGAGGGAGGCGGAGCCAGGACTGAGAGTCCCGCAGAGGCCAGGGCTGGGGGAGGGACCCAGGGCTGGGGGAGGGACCCAGGGCTGGGGGAGGGATCCAGGGCTGGGGGAGGGATCCAGGGCTGGGGGAGGGACCCAGGGCTGGGGGAGGGACCCCAGGGCTGGGGGAGGGACCCCAGGGCTGGGGGAGGGACCCAGGGACCCAGGGCTGGGGGAGGGACCCAGGGCTGGGGGAGGGATCCAGGGCTGGGGGAGGGACCCAGGGCTGGAGGAGGGACCCAGGGCTGGGGGAGGGACCCAGGGCTGGGGGAGGGACCCAGGGCTGGGGGAGGGACCCAGGGCTGGGGGAGGGACCCCAGGGCTGGGGGAGGGACCCCAGGGCTGGGGGAGGGACTCCAGGGCTGGGGGAGGGACCCAGGGCTGGAGGAGGGACCCAGGGCTGGAGGAGGGATCCAGGGCTGGGGGAGGGACCCAGAGCTGGGGGCGGGACCCCAGCCCAGCCCAGCCCAGCCCAGCGTTCGCGAGGGGCCCGCTGACCTCATCGAAGGTGATTTCCTCGCAGTCCCAGTTCTCGATGTTGAAGAGCAGGACCACCCGGCCGTGCCTGTCCCGGCGGGAGAGGACGCCGGGGTAGCCGGCCTCGATGGTGCAGCGCAGCGCCTGCAGGGACAGGCTGTCGAAGAGCTCGGGGTGCTGCAGCCGGAAGTGCACGTAGCCTGGTGCAGGGAGGACGGAGGGGTCCCTCAGGGAGCCAGCCCGTCCCGGGGGAGAGGGGATCCCCAGGCCTGCGTGGGACTGAGCCGGACACCCCCTCTCTGCGATCATTACCTCCTCTGTCCCATGGGCAGGGGTACAGGTGTCTCAGCTGGGCACAGGGTGAGCTGAGTGGGGGCGGGGAGAAGATAAACTCAAACCCCAAGCCTTAGCTGGTGTGGCTCAATGGATAGAGCGTCAGCCTGCGGACTGAGGGGTCCCGGGTTTGATTCTGGTCAAGGGCATGGACCTTGGCTGCAGGCACATCCCCAGTGGGGGGCGTGCAGGAGGCAACTAGCTGATCGATGTTTCTCTCTCATGGATGTTTCTGACTCTCTATCCCTCTTCCTTCCTCTCTGTAAAAAAAAAAAAAAAAATCAATAAAATAAAATAAATTTTAAAAAACTGCTGTTAGAATTCTCTGCTATTGTTAGGTAGTCCCTCAACCTGAAAACCCTGACATTATAAACTCTATCACTTTCGGACAGTCTGTTCTTCTGTAAAAATGACTTCATGTTTCCGTTTCAAATCATAGAAAAAAGATAAACGTAACGGTCCGACCTTGCAAGCTAGCCATGCAACGTAAGAGACTAAAATAGACCGATACTGCCGGAACCGATTTAGGCTCTAGGAATCTGGTCCTGTCCCAATCATTCATTCATTCATTCATTCATTCATTCATTCATTGTCACAGCTCAGCCGGATCGCCCAGGCCTGCGTGGGACATTTTAGGGGTAAAGACGGGGAGGCTCAAGGCCACGGTGGGCAGGGAGTGAGAGGGAGAAGCACAGGGGTCAGTGAGGGTCACCCCCGCCCTCACACCCTCCTCTCCTCGCCCCCGCTGCCCACACGGGCCTCACCTCGGAGCAGCTGGTAGGCGCGGCCCACGTCGAACTTCCTGGCGCGGATGAAGCGCAGGAAGAAGGCGCGGTCCCTGCCCCGCAGCTGCTCGGCCACGGCCGCGGCCAGCGCCTGCCCCGAGGCCGCCTGCTGCAGCACCAGCTCCTGCAGCGCCCGCACCGCCTCCTCCCGCGTCTCCTCCCTCTCGTTCAGCTCGTCCTTGGCCTGGAACAGAGTCCGGCGGGGGCAGGAGGTCACCACGGGGAGGTGCTGTGCGGGGCGGGACACACGCACACCGGGTGAGACGACCCTCGCTGCTCCATCCGCAGGACAACTGGTTGTATTTGGGGAAACTGGGTTCAACTGCTCATCCTGGCTTCCTGGGGGACAGGATGAAGCCCAAGGTCTGACTGTCTCTCATCCTCACAGCCTGCCCTTCGGGAGCCCCTGTGAGCACTCTGCCCAGTCCTTTAAGTCCATTGTGTTTTTCACCTACGAACCAGGAGATCAGGGTTCGATTCCCGGTCAGGGCACATGCCCTGGTTTGCAGGCTCCCATCCCCAGTGTGGGGCGTGCAGGAGGCAGCCGCTTTGTGATTCTCTCTCATCATCCATGTGTGTGTCTCTCTCTCCTTCTCTCTATCCTCTCTGAAATCAATAAAAATATTTTTTAATATATTTTTTTAGTTTTTTTTTTTTTTTACAGAGAGGAAGGGAGAGGGATAGAGAATCAGAAACATCGATGAGAGAGAAACATCGATCAGCTGCCTCCTGCATATAACCCCTACTGGAGATGTGCCCGCAACCAAGGTACATGCCCTTGACCGGAATCAAATGTGGGACCCTTCAGTCTGCAGGCCGACGCTCTATCCACTGAGCCATACCAATTAGGGCAATAAAAATATTTTTTTAAAAATGCAACGTCCCTGCTGAAACCGGTGTGGCTCAGTGGATAGAGCATCGGCCTGCGGACTGAAGGGTCCCACATTCGATTCCGGTCAAGGGCACGTACCTTGGTTGTGGGCACATCCCCAGGTGGGGGCGTGCAGGAGGCAGCTGGTCGGTGTTTCTCTCTCATCGACTTTTCTAGCTCTCTATCCCTCTCCCTTCCTCTCTGTAAAAAATCAATAAAATATATATTTTTTTTTAAAAAAAATGCAATGTCCCTAATATCAGAGAGTCTAGGACGATCCCTGGCCGGAGGCCCCGGGTCTCAGGGAGCCCCGTGGGTGCTGTAGACCTGGATAGGCGGGCTGATGTCTGGCCAGGCCTGACCGCCAGGAGGGCCCCTAGCACAGGCCAGCCCATGCGGTTCAGACAACCCGGAGAGCTGGGGCAGCCAGGAGGCCATCCCCCTTGTTGCCTCCCTCACCTGCCCCTCTTCCCCCACCCCCCGCCCCCGGGGCCACCCCACCTTCTGCAAGGTGTGCGGGGGCAGCTGGCTGCACTGCCCAAAGACGGGCCCGTGGTCCTGGGTGGTAAGCCGCTCCAGCTGGGCACGCAGCTGCCGTTCCTCTTCAGGGACCTCCCTGAAGGTGCCCTCCTGCGCGGGAAAAGGCGGTGGCAGGTTCCCATCAGCCTGGGCGGGCCCAGGCCATGCCCACAGCCCTTGGCGGCTGGCTGGTCAGCCGCCTCGCTGTGGGCAGCGTCCAGGGCCGCAGAGAGGTTGCAGGGGACAATGCTCATGGCGGACCAGGTGTGCAGAAGCAGGGAGGGAGGGGGCAGGGCAGCGGGGAAGGTGGTGGAGGGGGACCCCAGGGTGCAGGGGGACTCACCCCCGCGGACATGCTGCCTCCAGGAGCCTGAGTCCCGGGCCTCTGTGTCCCGGCCCCTGCCCTGCGAGAGGAGGTCAGGAGGGCAGCAGCGGATGGAGGAATGACAGATCTGGTCTCAGGACCCCGGATCTCAAACGTTCCCAAGCCTCGCAGTCACCTGGGGCATTTGCTGCTGTTCCGCTGAAAGGCATTGTTTAAAATATACATATTTTATTGATTTTTTTTTACAGAGAGGAAGGGAGAGGGATAGAGAGTTAGAAACATCGATCAGCTGCCTCCTGCACACCCCCCACTGGGGATGTGCCCACAACCAAGGTACATGCCCTTGACTGGAATTGAACCTGGGACCTTTCAGTCCGCAGGCCGACGTTCTATCCACTGAGCCAAACAGGTCAGGGCTGAAATGCATAGTTTAAATACACATGCACATTTCTTTCTTTTTAAATATATTTTATTGAATTTTTTACAGAGAGGAAGAGGGAGGGATAGAGAGTTAGAAACATCAATGAGAGAGAAGCATCGACCAGCTGCCTCCTGCACACCCCACACTGGGGATGTGCCCGCAACCAAGGTCCATGCCCTTGACCGGAATCGAACCCGGGGCCCTTCAGTCCGCAGGCTGATGCTCTATCCACTGAGCCAAACAGGCCAGGGCTGAAATGCATTGTTTTAAATTCACATGCACATTTCATTGATACGTATTTGCTAAGTCTGCCCACAGGCCGGCCTGGCTCGGTCTGGAAAGTAGCCAGCCGGTTTCCGTTTTACAGGTGCCTCTCATGCCCCTCCCTGACTCTCCTCATAGTCCTGGACTCCCCCTGCACCCTAGCCCGGCTGGGCCCCTGGTGCTGACTTACCTGCAGGTCCCCAGCTCCTCTGTGGGGCCACCTGGTGCCTGTGTCCTGGGGAGGCCCTGCAGGTCCCTCTGCTGGGGGCGTGGTCCCGTCAGCATCCCGTCAGCAGGCTGGGATTAGAGTGTCATAAGGAACGTCTCAGGGCCCGTGATTTCCTGTTAATCTGGCTCCCGGGAGGCCCTGCCAGGGGGCCGAGGAGTCGGCCTGGGTCCGGCTGGAGCCACCTCAAAGCCTTCCTTTGTGTGGTCTGCTCGGGGTTCCTGCTCAGCCACGGATCTGGGCCAGCCCCGTCCCCCCTACCCCCTGCCCTCTCCCGCGTCCCAGGGGCCCTGGGAGCTCACACCCGGAGCAAGGCTTGCAGGAGGCACAGAGAAATGTTGCAAGTGGTTGCCGATGCCATGGCAGCTTTGAGGAACCCAGGCCTGCCACCCTCTCCCGGAGCCTAGCAAGGCCTGGGGAGGTCATTGTCACCTCCACAGTGAGGACGGTAACAGAGGAATTTGGGGGGGACACAGTGAAGTGCATAACGCCGCTCTGAAGGAGGTCTCGGTCAGAGCTGGGTGATGGTGTCCAGCACAAAGCAGGCAGCTCAGAGCTTTTCAGAGGCGAACAGGCCGCGCGGCCCTTGTCCGGGACCAGGGCTTCCTCCGGCACCATCTTCTCGCCACGGCCCTTCTCCTGCCTCTGCCCTGCCCTGCCCCATCGCAGGCTCACATTGAGTCTGGCTCCTCTGGCTGCAACAACAACAGTGCTATTGTTCAAGGAGAGACGCTGCCTCGTTGGCCGGGCACCTGTGCCAGCCACGCTGACTCCCAGGTCTCTGTGCCAGGCGGAGGCAGGGAAGGAGGGGGCTGCATTCGCTGTGCCCCCATTCTGTGCTGTGGGAGGGGCCTGGCAGCATCATCTCACCCCTAGTCCTTCCAGATGTGAGACAGAGTATAATTCCATATATGTGTGTGTGCGTATACATATATACACATATAGAGTATAATCCCGTACATATGCATGTATACATACACATATACATACACATATACATACACATATACATATATACACATGTGTGTATACACACACGTATATACACACGTATACAGCTGAGGGGTCACTGGTGCGTGTATATAGTTGAGGGGTCACTGGTGTGTGTATATACAGTTGAGGGGTCACTGGTGTGTGTATATATATATATACACATATGTATATACACACATGTATACACACATATACACACATATGTATACCGCTGAGGGGTCACTGGTGTGTGTATATACAGCTGAGGGGTCACTGGTGTGTGTGTGTGTATTTACACACATATGTATACAGCTGAGGGGTTACTGGTGTGTGTCTATACACACACATATATGTATATACACACATATGTATACACATATACGCACACATATATGTATACAGCTGAGGGGTCACTGGTGTGTATATACAGCTGAGGGGGTCACTGGTGTGTGTATATGTATACACACATATGTATATACACACATATGTATACACATACATATACACACATATATACAGCTGAGGGGTCACAGTGTGTGTGTGTGTGTGTGTGTGTGTGTGTGTGTGTGTATACAGCTGAGGGGTCACTGGCCCCTCCAATGGCACAGGGAATAAGACACCTGCCTCTGCCTTCCAGACCTTCAGATGCAAAGACCATCACTTCATTAGTCCCCGCCCCCTGCCTCCCGGCTTAACCAATCACACGCCTCGCCGGGCACGCCCAGCCCGGGCTTAACCAATCACACGCCTCGCCGGGCACGCCCAGCCCGCACTGCGCATGCTCACTCCGCGGTCCCGCGTTCGAGTTCTCACGCCGCGCCTCCCCCGGCCCCGTCCGGCGGCTCCCCCAGCCCATCGGCCTTAATGGTACAGCCCACCGCGGGCGCCCGCCGGCGGAAGGGCGCTGCGGGGGCGGGACCTGTTGCTCCGGGTGACGGAAGTGCGGGGACGTGCAGTCGCGCGGGAGTTTCGGAAGCTCGCGGCGGGCTCGGGGCCGGTTTGTGTCGGCGCAGACGGGCTCGGCGCGCGGCCCGGGCGGCGCGTTCGGCCCCCGGAGGAGGGAGCGGGGCTGTGAGGACGGCAGGGCCGCGCCCGGAGCTTCTGTGGCCCCGAAGGCCGAGGTGCGCAGCCTTGTCCCTTGGGTTTTCGCGGTTCCCCCCGCCCCCGGGTTGTGGGACGCTCCTGGCCTCGCGTTCAGGGCTGCCTCCGTCGAGGTTCGGCTTCTCCGTTCCTTAATTAAATTTCCCTTAATTAGCCCGCATACGGACCCCCGAAATGGCCCAGTCACCTCCCGGCCTCTGCTCATTGCACGTCGATGCTGGATGGGCTGTCGCAATCTTGTCACACTCTGCCTCCAGAATTTTTTTAAAAAAATATATATATTTTTTTATTTTTTACAGAGAGGAAGGGAGAGGGATAGAGAGCTAGAAACATCGATGGGAGAGAATCATCGATCAGCTGCCTCCTGCACACCCCCCACTGGGGATGTGCCCGCAACCAAGGTACATGCCCTTGACCGGAATCGAACCCGGGACCCTTCAGTCTGCAGGCCAATGCTCTATCCACTGAGCCAACCAGGCTTTGGCACGAACACTGTCTGTCTATCTTGACTCCAAATGTCGTCTCTGAGCTCTATTTCCAGCTTCTCTCTGCTGGGAAGATTTGAACCTATTTCTTTCTGCCGATCTGCTAACGTCTCCTTTGTTTTTATACCGTTTCATTGGCCTTTGCGTTTGTATATTCTTTTATCAAGTATTACCTTATAATAGTACACATCCTTGCCTATACATTTACAATAATTTACTGTGTATTTGATACACTGTTAAGTGGTTTTGTTATGGGTAGATGCTAAGAAAATGATAAAAATGTGGGTAAAATGATGAATCCACTTAATTAGAATAAACGTTTGTAGTAAAGGACGTTCGAGGGAATTCTTGAGATGATTCTGTTTGGCTAAGAATCACCTAGCCCAGGGGTCGGCAAACTCATCAGTCCACAGAGCCACATATCAACAGGACAACGATTGACATTTCTCTGGAGAGCCACGTTTTTTAACCTTAAACTTCTTCTCACGCAACTTCTTCAACATAGACTCACCCAGGCCGTGGTATTTTGTGAAAGAGCCACACTCAAGGGGCCAAAGAGCCGCAGGTGGCTCGCGAGCCGCAGTTTGCCGACCACGGACCTAACGGGTACGAGTTAGTCCATAGGCTGTAGCGTATCCTCTGTATGTATACCACCTGTGGAACACTCAGTGAACAGACAGGGACGGGGCAAAGAAAGGAATCCTGTTGGCTTCCAGAAGTTTCCTCAGCGCTGACCCGTTTGCCTTTCAGTGCCCTGGCAGGTGCAGCGATGGACCAGAAGATTCTGTCCCTCGCCGCTGAGAAGACGGCAGACAGCCTGCAGGCCTTTCTCCAGACCCTGAAGGATGAGGACGTGAGTTTTGCCAAAAGCCAAGGTCAAGGCCGGGTGACAAGGAGAGAGAAACATGGATGAGAGAGAATCACTGATCAGCCGCCTCCTGCATGCTCCCTACTGGTGATTGAGCCCATAACCTGGGCATGTGCTCTTGACTGGAATCAAACCCAAGACCCTTCAGTCTCCAGGCCAATGCTCTATCCACTGAGCCACACCGGCTAGGGCTAAAGTTGAGTCTTTTTTTTTTTTTTTTTTTTAATACATTTTATTGATTTTGTACAGAGAGGAAGGGAGAGGGATAGAGAGCTAGAAACATCGATGAGAGAGAAACATTGATCAGCTGCCTCTTGCACACCTTCTACTGGGGGTATGCCTGCAACCAAGGTCCATGCCCTTGACCGGAATCGAACCCGGGACCTTTCAGTCCCCAAGCTGACGCTCTATCCATTGAGCCACACCGGTTCCGGCGCTAAAGTTGAGTCTTAACAACCCAGTGTCACATGAAAATCTGCCCTGGTTCACCTCAGGGGTCCTCAAACTTTTTAAAGTAGGGGCCAGATCACGGTCCCTCAGAGAGCTGGAGGGCCGGACTATATGAACTACTAATTCCTACTGTAACACCTCGGCTGCGCTCACTGCCCAAAAAACCTGGCGGGCCGGATCAGACTCCTCTGCGGGCCGCATGTGGCCCGCGGGCCGTAGTTTGAAGACCCCTGAATGAATATGTTATTTCTAACCCCTGGAGGCCTTGAACCTGACAGATGAATTTTTTCATGTTGGGAGGTTAGGGCGTTGGGGTAAAGACGTTGTGGCCAGAGGCTTGTAGTCTGTTCTCTCTCTGTTCGCAGCTAGCCAGTCTCCTTCAGAATCGGGCGGTGAAAGGCAGAGCAGTTGGAGCCCTCCTGAGAGCCATCTTCAGAGGTAACGGTAGCAAATGCCCTCCGTCTCCCTGGCTTCATGGGCAGAGCTGTTTACTTGGGGCGCATGTCGCTCTTTTTCGTGCTGTTTGCAGCCCCACTGAGACTGCCGCATCTGGAGATTTTACAGAATCAATGAAAGCAGCCAGTCTCCTGTCTTGTGGATGTCAATAATTTTGCTGAAGGGGGTGGCAGTGGCTGTCTGAGGTTGTATGGCTGGTTTGGGGGCCTCTAAAAGTGCATTTCATAAAAGCGTCAGCTTGGGGACTGAAAGGTCCCGGGTTCGATTCCGGTTTACTTTGGTTTACTTTGCTTTTCTTTTTTAAAAATATATTTTATTGATTTTTTTCCAGAGAGGAAGGTGATAGGGATAGAGAGTTAGAAACATCGATGAGAGAGAAACATCCATCAGCTGCCTCTTGCACACCCCCCACTGGGGATGTGCCCGCAACCAAGGTCCATGCCCTTGACCGGAATCGAACCTGGGACCTTTCAGTCCGCAGGCTGACTCTATCCACTGAGCCAAACCGGTTTTGGCTCAATAAAATTTTTTTTTTTTTTTTTTTTAAATGTGACCTCCTGGTTCATAGGTCAATGCTCAACCACTGAGCCATGCTGGCCTGGCTCCTTGGACTTTTTTATTTTTTTAAATATATTTTATTGATTTTGTACAGAGAGGAAGGGAGAGAGGTAGAGAGTTAGAAACATCGATGAGAGAGAGTCATCGATCAGCTGCCTCTTGTAAATCCCCTACTGGGGTTATGCCCGCAACCAAGGTACATGCCCTTGACTGCAATCGAACCCGGGACCCTTCCATCCCCAAGCCGACGCTCTATCCATTGAGCCAAACCGGTCTCGGCATCAATAAAATATTTTTTAAAAGTTAATCATATAGGTGGAAGAAGAAAAGATGACATTTTCAGCCAACTGCTAAAGTTACTTCTTCAAAACTTCTAAACGTTTCTGTTCTAAGCACCACAGTAGTCAGTATTTTGACCATTCTTTTTCTGTGTTAAACTACAAAGCTGTGTGTGTTTTTTCCTGTTATTTACCCTTCAACCTTGTAAGACTTTCTTCCTCTTGTTTCTGTGCCTCTTTTTTTTAAAATATATTTTATTGATTTTTTACAGAGAGGAAGGGAGAGAGATAGAGAGCTAGAAATGTCGATGAGAGAGAAACATCGACCAGCTGCCTCTTGCACATTCCCTACCGGGGATGTGCCCACAACCAAGGTACATGCCCTTGGCTGGAATCGAACCTGGGACCTTTCAGTCCGCAGACCGACGCTCTATCCACTGAGCCAAACGGGCTTCGGCTCTGTGCCTCTTTTTAAAACCAGGCTCCCCCTGCTCGGAGGAAGCTGGCACGCTCAGGAGGCGGAAGATATACACCTGCTGCATGCAGCTGGTGGAGTCGGGGGACTTGCAGAAAGAAACGGCCTCTGAGATCATCGGGTTGCTGATGCTGGAGGTGAGCTGGGAAGCAGACGCCCTTCCGGTTCTGGGTGGATTGGGGGGAGGGGGGGCACCTGCTGTCATTGGCTGAGGGAGGGAGAGCAGATGTGCCACAGCTGGCACAGGTCCTGTTTGTGAATGGGAGCTGCTCAAAGACAAAATAGGGGCTGGGACGGTGTGGCTCAGTGGATAGATCAGGGGTCCTCAAACTTTTTAAAGTGGGGGCCAGATTACGGTCCCTCAGAGAGCTGGAGGGCCGGATTATATGAACTACTAATTCCTACTGTAATACCTCGGCTGTGCTCACTGCCCAAAAAACCTGGCGGGCTGTATCAGACTCCTCTGCGGGCCGCATGTGGCCCGCGGGCCGTAGTTTGAAGACCCCTGGGATGGATGGGCCACACACCATCTAGCCATTTTCGCTTCATTTCTGGTGTCATGGACATGTATCTCTTTTGGAAGAGCTGGCGTATTTGAAAACATAGGGAACTGATGGAGGATTCTGATGTTTGCAGTCTTTTTTAAAAAAATATATTTTTATTGATTTCAAAGGGGAACAAAGAGGGAGAAAGGAGATAGAAACATCCATGATGAGAGAGAATCATGGATCGGCTGCCTCCTGCAAGTCCCCCTCTGGGGATGGAGCCCACAACCAGGGCATGTGCCCTTGCCTGGACTTGAACCTGGGACCTTTCAGTTTGCAGGGCAGTGCTCTATCCACTGAGCCAAACTGGCGAGAGCTTAAATACATATATATATTTTATTGATTTTAGAGAGGAAGGGAGAGGGAGAGATAGAAACATCAATGATGAGAGAGAATCATTGATTGGCTGCCTCCTGCATACTCTCTCCTGGGCATCTAGCCCACAACCCAGGTATGTGATCCTGACCAGAATCAAACCGGGGACCCTTCAGTCTGCAGGCCGACGCTCTATCCACTGAGCCACACCGGCTAGTGCAATCCTTTATAAGGATAAGTTTGACCAGAGTCAAAGGATGCCCTGAGTCCCTGTAGGGCCAGCCTGGTTTCATTGCCAATTCTGTCAATTCAGCAAAAGCCACTTTTTCTTGGAAAGAGATAGCAAACATCTGGATTTCTGTTTAATTTTAATTTAATTTTTAAAATTTTTTTTTATCCCATGAACACTTAGGTCCACTGTTTCCCAGGACCGTCGTTGGTAGAATTAGCCAATGAGTTTATCGCTGCAATCACCGGGGGCAGCCTGACCAATGGAAAATCTCTGGAGCTGTTCCCCATCATCCTCACGGCCCTGGTGACCAAAAAGGGAAAGCTGGTGTGCGGAAAAGGTAATTTTTCTTCCCCTTTTCGTGGTTTTTCTCTCCTCGCGTAATCGAACTTACTTCTCAGTGTGTTTGCATTTCTAGATGAACTGAGCGGGGAGGAATGCAAGAAGCATTTGATCAGCACTCTCTGTTCTGGCCGGTGAGTCTTCCTCATTAACATGTAGAACTTTCTTAGGAATGTAAGGGTCAAAAGAAGGAATTTCCTGCCCTAGCCGGTGTGGCTCAGTGGATAGAGCACCGGCCTGTGGACTGAAAGGTCCCCGGTTCCATTCCGGTCAAGGGCATACGCCCTGGTTGCGGGTTCCATCCCCAGCGATGGGCATGTGGTAGGCAGCCCATCGATGATTCTCATCATTGATGATGTTTTATCTCTCTTCCTTTCCCTTCCTCTCTGAAATCAGTAAAAATATATTTCAAGGAAGGAAGGAAGAATTCCCATTGGTTCTAGGAATTCTTGTCACTGAATGTTTTAGTTCATTTATAATGTGCCCCTTGTATAAAATCACTTGGTCTGTGATGCATTTTTGAGAGATTATTTATTACATTTTTTTGTGTGTTCTAAGATTAAACGTATAATTTCTATTTATTTGACTGTCCATCTTAACACAGCAATTTAGTCCTCCAGTATTCTTTGGAGTCCTAAGATCCCTAAGGCTGGGAAGTCACTCTCCTATATCTTTTTTTTTTTAATTAATTTCTTTATTGATTAAGGTATCAAATATTTGTTCTCAACCCCCCATTCCAATCCCCCACCCCACCCCCACTCAGGCCCCCCCCCCCCCCCCCCCAGTGTCCCTGACCACTGGTTAGGCTCATATGTGTGCACACAAGTCCTTTGGTTGATCTCTCCCTTTTATCCCCACCCTCCCTCTGAGGTCCGACAGTCTGACCCATGGCTCCTTGTCTCTGGGTCTGTTCTTGTTCATCAGTCTATGTTGTTCACCGTTTCCCCTAGTGCTATATCTTTTATTTGTTTATTTTTGAGGGATTGGAATATGTAAGTGATGTTTATATCTTCAAACCCAGAAATACAGGAATTACCCTAAGAAAAAGAGTCCAACATAGAAGAAAATTCTCATACATGGATATGTTCAACAAAGAAATTTGTGATCACCTTAATCATAAAATAATAGAGATATGAAATGTATACCCATTAGGAGTAAAATATATAAAGACATATATTGAAGATGAAAAGCCTTCACTGTATAGGCAGCTGATTGATGTTTCTCATCGATATTTCTAGCTCTCTATCCCTTTCCCTAACTTTCTGTAAAAAAATCAATAAAATATATATATTTTTAAAAAAGAATAGAACTAAATTAGTTTTTTTAAAATGTGATGAACTGCCGAGACCAGTTTGGCTCAATGGATAGAGCGTCGGCTTGGGGACTGAAGGGTCCCGGGTTCGATTCCGGTCAAGGGCATGTACCTTGGTTGCGGGCATATCCCCAGTAGGGGGTGTGCAAGAGGCAGCTGATTGATGACTCTCTCTCATCGATGTTTCTAACTCTCTATCTCTCTCCCTTCCTCTCTGTACAAAATCAATAAAATATATTTAAAAATAAATAAATAAAATGCGATGAACTGACATCTTCCTCGCCATGTTCTTTAACCAGATGGGACCGGCGGTACGTGATTCAGCTCACCTCCATGTTCAAGTAAGCACCGTCCTGCCCTCTCTGTCCTGCGTGCGAGCTCCCCTGCTACCAGCTAGAATGTAGCAGCTCACCGCCACTCTCTCCCCAGCGAGCATGTTGGTACCTGTGTTTCCTGTTCCAGGATTCCCCCCCACTCTCTCTGTTTTGCTTTATTTGCTTTCTTAAAGTGTAAGTTCATGATTTTTTTTTTTCCCAAGGCAACTTCGCTTAGATAAGGTTCTAGGTTTCCTGTAAGGTTCTCTATTGGAGAAACTGCAAAAAGGGGCATTCTAGCCAGAACCGGTTTGGCTCAGTGGATAGAGCATCGGCCTGCGGACTGAAGGGTCCCGGGTTCGATTCCGGTCAAGGGCACGTGCCTTGGTTGCGGGCACATCCCCAGTGGGGGGTGTGCAGGAGGCAGCTGATCGATGTTTCTCTCTCATTGATGTTTCTAGCTCTCTATCCCTCTCCCTTCCTCTCTGTAAAAAAATAATAAAATATATTAAAAGGGTGGGCGGCATTATAATAGTCTAGTATCTCCCACATTAGGCTGTGGTGTGATTAGACTCTGGCCCTTAGAATCTCTGCTCCACAGGGATGTGCCTCTGACTCCAGAGGAGATCGAACTCGTGGTAGAAAAAGTGTTCAAGATGTTCTCCAAGCTGAACCTGCAGGAAATCCCGCCTCTGGTCTATCAGCTGCTGATTCTCTCCTCAAAGGTAGGAGGACAGCTTTGTTTCTTTTCTTTTTTAAATAGTGATTTCAGAGAGGAAAGGTAACAGAGAGAGAGAAATATCCATGATGAGAGAGAACCATGGATCAGCCGCGTCCTGCACGCCCCACACTGGGGACAGAGCCCGCAACCCAGGCATGTGCCCTGACCGGGAATCGAACCGGTGACCTCCTGGTTCATAGGTCAGTGATGCTCAACCACTGAGCCATACTGGCCCGGCTGCATTATTTCTGTTTTTTTAACTCCAGTGGGATGTCCAGTCAGAGCCGTCCAGCTTATTTTTCTTCCCCTTGATGCACTTACTGGGCCATGGTCGCTTTCATGCCACGTTCGGTGATTTGATCCAGTAAAAAGGTCATGGGTCCTCAGCCCAGGAAAACAGCTTGACAGGATGTTTGGTGTGGGGTAGTAAAAGGAATACCGTTCTCAGAAAGGGTGGGCTATGGGCTCCTTAAGTTTGGCATTAAGATGTATTTTAGCCCGGCCGGTATGGTTCAGTGGTTGAACCATGAACCAGGAGGTCACGGTTCGATTCCCAGTCAGAACACATGCCCAGGTTGTGGGCTCCATCCCCAGTGTGGGGCGTGCAGGAGGCAGCTGGTCAATTTCTCTCTCATCATTAATGTTTCTCTCTCCCTTCCTCTCTCAGAAATCAATAGAAGCATATTTAAAAAAAAAAAGAGAGAGAGGCTTCTATCTCTGTTCCTTTCAAAAAAAAAAATCAATGGAAACTTACTTTTTGTCTTTTTATTTTTGTTATTTCTTTTTTTATTGTTTAAAGTAGCGGTCGCCATCCTTTTGAACCTCGCGGACCACCCGTTGGCAACCGCTGGTTTAAAGTATTACATATGCCTCCTTTTTCCCCCATGGACCCCTCCCTGGCCACTCCCACCCCCCAGGACAAGCCCCCACCGCCCCAGTGTCCCTGTCCATTGGTTATGCTAATGTGCATGCGTACAAGTCCTTTGGTTGCTCTCTAACCCTCCCCTCCCCCGCTCCACCCTCCCCTACTTTCCCTCTGAGGTTTGACAGTCTGTTTGTGCTTCTCTGTCTATGGATCCATTTATTTATTTATTTTATCCATTTTTATTCATCAGTCTGTGTTCATCATATTCCACAAATGAGTGAGATCATGTGATATTTATCTTTCTCTGACTGGCTTATTTCGCTCAGCATAATGCTCTCCAAGTCCATCCGTGTGTTGCAAATGGTAAAAGTTCCTTTTTTATAGCTTCGTAGTATTCCATTGTGTAGATGCACCACAGTTTTTTTTTTAATCCACTCACCTGCTGGTGGGCACTTAGGCTGTTTCAATGGAAACATTAAAAAAAATAATAATAATAAAAAGATGTATTTTAAACCCGATTTTAACATGAAAGTATTCCGTCTTCACAAATTCTTACTGCGACTCTAGGTTGTAATTTGTTCATTTAAATTTACCCTTGAGAAGCCTGTAAGCGGAAGAGTTCAGCTTGCTGATCTCGCCTGTTCTGCATTTTTTTCAGGGAAGCAGACAGAAGGTTCTGGAAGGCATCATCGCTTTCTTCAACGAGCTAGACAAGCAGCACAAAGAGGAGCAGAGCGGCGACGAGTGAGTGACAACACAGTTTAGAAACAAAACCACTTCTGCACATGTATCGTCTCGTTGTGCATTTCAGCTACCTCACTGTTACCCACCCTCCCTGTCCCCGCCTTCACCTTCGAGCCCAGAGCTTCCCTCACCCTCTCCTCGCTGAGTTCAGCCGGTGTGGCTCAGTGGTTGTGCATCAACCTGTGAACCAGGAGGCCACAGTTCGATTCCCGGTCAGGGAACAGGCCCTGGTTGCGGGCTCGATCCCCAGTGTGGGGCGTGCAGGAGGCAGCTGATCCATGACTCTCTCTCATCATTGATGTTTCTATCTCTTTTTCTCCTAAATCAATAAGAATATTTGAAAAATATATATATATATCAGCAGTCTGTGACGATACAGTGCCCCAGAACCTCAGAGAAGAATGAATGTCAAGAAAGTGGTCTGCTGTATGGAATTTGCTGAGGCCCTAATATGGGACTTGATGATTGGTTTTGGCAACAGAGGGATCCTTTGGAACCCTTGCAATACTAGCCAGTGGCCTTGGGTAGCGGGGAATCGGGAGGGGCCAGCCTGAATGAATTGTGTTTAACCGGGAAGAGGTAAAGAAGTGGAGCTAATGACCGCAGACACTTAGCAGGGAGTTTTGTTGCCAAAGGGAGCAGAGAACGAGGCGGCGGAATCGGTCCTCGCTGCCTTCCTCCAGCGACCATGAGGTCAGATACGCCGCGCTGGTCCACGTGTTCCTCTGCGCGGCGTGTCTGAGAAGGGATTCTGTTCATCTCCGCCGCCGCCGCCTCTCACTTCTCTGCTGAATCCTGCAGGCTCTTGGATCTCATCACCGTGCCGTCGGGCGAACTGCGTCACGTGGAAGGCACCGTTGTTCTGCACGTGGTGTTTGCGATGACGTTGGACTGCGAACTGGGCAGAGCACTCCTGAAACACCTGAAGGTGGGGGCAGACTCTGGAGGTGACCCGGGATCTCCGGGAAGCAGGGACGTCTGAGCTCATTACGATTCATTAACGGTAGCAAAATGACAGTGACGAAGTAGCAACGAGAATAATTTTATGGCTGGGGGTCACCACAACATGAGGAGCTGTATTAGAGGGTCATGGCATTAGGAAGATTGAGAGCCACTGGTATAAAGTGAGCCATAGCCGAAACTGGTGTGTGTCAGTGGGTAGAGCGTCGGCCTGCGGACCGAAAGGTCCCAGGTTCAATTCCGGTCAAGGGCATGTACCTTAGTTGCGGGCACATTCCCAGTGCGGGGTGTACAAGAGGCAACGGATCGATGATTCTCTCTCATCGATGTTTCTAACTCTCTATTCCTCTCTGTAAAAAATCAATTAAAAAAAAATATATATGTATATAAAGTGAGCCATATTTGGCCAACTAGATCTTTCTAGTTTGCTCATGTGTTCTTCTGACCCCTTTAGTCTTTGGACATTTTTATGGCATAAGCTATGCAAGGCTCACTTTGTACGATCCTTGCCCCATCCTGGTACCAGCCATTTCTTTTTTTCATTGTATGTCATCTTATTGAGTTTGAAGAATTCTTTGTATATTCTGGCTACCAGCCCTTTATAGTATATATGGGTAGCACATATTTTTCCTAGTCTGTGGCTTGTCTTTTGATTTTCTTAGTGGTGTCTTTTGAAGCACCCAAAAGTTCTGAATTTTGATCATGTCCTATAACTATTTTTTCTTATATCTGGTATTGCGTAGAAGAAAATTTTTGCCTAATCGAGGTTCCTAAAGATTTTCTGCTGTTTTCTTCCAAAAGTTTTATAGGTTTAGCTCTGACATACGGGTTTCTGATGTATTTAAGGACCTTGTTTTAAGTAGGCTGCGTTACACGTTTAAGATATAAGTAACGACTCCTTTTTTGTTTATCTGTTCTAGGCCGGACAGCAAGGAGGTCTCAGTAATAATATATGTCCCTTCAGCATTACCCTGCTGCTCTCGGTAGCAAGAATACAAAGGTTTGAGGAGCAGGTATTTATTTATTAATGACT
Source organism: Pipistrellus hanaki (assembly GCF_964339955.1). Lineage (NCBI taxonomy): Eukaryota > Metazoa > Chordata > Mammalia > Chiroptera > Vespertilionidae > Pipistrellus > Pipistrellus hanaki. Next base: position 4,931,936 of record NC_140523.1, read on the forward strand.
TTTTGGTTCCTTCTGTTGTTGATAAGAAGTTCAAGAGCCTGTGTTGTTGTTTTTTATTATCCTTTCCTAAACAATTCCACCTCAATCCTGCCAGCACACATGTAGGGCCCTAGCCAGTATGGCTTAGTGAATAGAGCGTCGACCCTTGGACGGAAGGGTCCTGGGTTCGATTCCAGTCAAGGGCGTGTACCTCACTTTCAGCCTTGATCCTAGGGCTTTGTGCAGGAGGCACCAGTTGATGTGTGTGTAAACGGGCAGTTAGACATCCCTCTCACAATCCAGGAGTGCTGGTTCCTAACTGCTCGCCTGCCTTCCTGCCTGATTGCCCCTCATCGCTTCTGCCTGCCAGCCTGATCATCCCCTAACCGCTCCCCTGCTAGCCTGATTAATACCTAACTGTTCCCCTGCTGGTCCGAATGCCCCTAACTGCCCTCCCCTGCCAGCCTGGTCGCCCTAACTGTCCTCCCCTGCAGGCCTGGTTGTCCCCAACTGCCCTCCCCTGCTGGCCCAGTCACCTTTAACTGCCCTCCCTTGCCAGCCTGGTCGACCCTAAATGCCCTTCCCTGCAGGCCTACCCCCTCTCCCCCAACTGCCCTTCCCTGCAATTCTGGTCACCCCCAACTGTCCTCCTCTGCTGGCCTGGTCACCCCTAACTGCCCTCCCCTGCAGGCCTGGTCGCCCCCAAATGCCCTCCCGTACTAGCCTGATTGCCCACAATTGCCCTCCCTTGCAGACCTGGTCCTTCTCAACTTCCCTCCCCTGCTGGCCATCTCTGACCACATGGGAGTGACTTATCTTGCGTGTTGGAGTGATGTTCAATTTGCATAATACCTCTTTATTATATGGAACATGGGATTAGCTTTCCAAGAAATTGTCCCTGATCAAGTTGAAATAACGGTGAACAGGTTATTTTCAAGGATGAAAGGATGAAAATTCTTTGCCCTTTTTTTCCTCACATGTTCTCTACTCATGGGAAGGCCTGTCTCTTAAGTTCCCACTGAAAGTCTTAATTTTTATGTCATACTCATCTAGCGAAACAGTTGCCATGGGGATATGAGTAGAACAGCAAGTGGGAACTATGACAAGATTATGATTCTCCGGCAGGGAACATCATTTTTTGCTTCATTTTCCTATTTCTTTCATTATGTCAGGTGTTTGACCTTTTAAAGGCTTCCGTTTTTAAAAGCTTTAAGGATCTCCAGCTTCTCCAAGGCTCCAAATTTCTTCAGAATCTAGTCCCTCATCCGTCCTGTGTTTCAACCATGATCTTGGAAGTGGTGAAGAACAGGTGAGCTCAGGAGCCGCACCTTAGTAGGTTCCTCGGTTGTTTGGTGTGAGAAAACGTGTGGTGCCCGTATCCATGGCCCGTCAGAGAAAACTGCTGGTTGTGTAAGTTCCTTTTTAACTTTTCTTTTTTTTTTTTAACATTTTATTGATTTTTTACAGAGAGGAAGGGAGAGGGATAGAGAGTTAGAAACATTGATGAGAGAGAAACATCGATCAGTTGCCTCCTGCACACCTCCTACTGGGGATGTGCCCGCAACCATGCCTTTGACCGGAATCGAACCTGGGACCTTTCAGTCCACAGGCCAACGCTCTACCCACTGAGCCAAACTGGCTAAGGTCAGGTTGTTATATTCTTACTAGAGGTCTGGTGCACAAATTAGCAATCAGGGCCGATGGGGCCATCTTGCCCAGTCCCAATTCGGAGGCCATCCGGCCGAAGGTTAGTTGTCCTGGAGGAGGGACCGTGGAGGTTGGCTGGCTGTGGGAGCGCACTGACAACCGGGGGGAGCTCCTGCATTGAGCATCTGCCCCCTGGTGGTCAGTGTGCGTCATAGCGACCGGTTGTTCAGTCGCTTAGGTTTTTATATATATGTAGATTTCTCTAAGGACATTCTTTAAACTCTTAAAATCTCCCATGTGTTCCGACATTAGTTCTTTTCCCTCACTCTATTCTGTGAGTTTGGTGCTTCTCTTTCGAGGCTTTTTTCCCCTTGTATTTGGTGATCATTGCTTGTCCCCTGACTGGTTCTGCTGTTCCCTGTTAGTTGGGAGATCTGCACCCAATAGCAGTCTAGCTCTGATCTGATAGCGGGAGATGTGCTGAGGGCTGATCTCCTGGGCGTGTGGCCAGGCTCCTCTGCTCACACACGTCAGCTCAGGGCTGTCTGGTCCTGGCTCACTCCTCGGCATAAAGCGGGGACATAGCGGGTCTTGGAGAAGCAGGAGGAGGAGGGTGCTGTGTTCCCATAAGGATGCATGAGGCCGAAACCGGTGTGGCTCAGTGGTAGAGCGTCGGTCTGCGGACTGAAAGGTCCCGGGTTCGATTCCGGTGAGGGGCATGTACGTTGGTTGCGGGCACATCCCCAGTAGGGGGTGTGCAAGAGGCAGCTGGTCGATGTTTCTCTCTCATTGACGTTTCTAGCTCTCTCTCTCTCTCTCCCTTCCTCTCTGTAAAAATCAATAAAATATTTTTTTTAAAATAATTTTTAAAAAAAAGGATGCCTGAGAAGAAACGGTTCAGGTGAAGACTGTTGGTTATCGTTGTCGGATCGAGTTTGGGGACTACCATGGCAACGAAGATCAAGGGAAGGTGTTTTCACTCCGCTCTTCCTTCTAGCTGAGCCTTGTTTTCTTGCAGCGTCCATAGCTGGGATCATGTCACCCAGGGCCTGGTGCAGTTTGGTTTCATTTTAATGGATTCGTACGGGCCAAAGAAGATGGGTGATGGAACAGCTATTGAAACCAGCCCTGGTCTTTCCAGAACACCAAACCAGCATGCGTGTAAGCTGGGCGGTGACATCCTGCTGGAAACTTTTAAGGTAAGACTCCAGCATGGCAGCCACTTCCTAGTTTCATTAAATGGTATCGTAAGTGGGGCGTGACGTTTGCCTGGAGTTCGGAGGACAGGAAGTTTGAGTTTGGGGACTAGATTGGGGTAGTAATTGAAACATTACAGCTCAAGTTGGATGGAATACTTCCTTTCTTGTCTTTTATTGGTATGAGTTTTTTTTATTTATTCTGATAATTTCTTTTTTTTAAATAAATCTTTGTTGTTGAAAATATTACATATGGCCCATTTTCTCCCCCATTTACCCCCTCCAGCCCGTCCCCACCTCTGATAATTTTTTAGAAGTATGAATATATGGCCCTAGCCAGCTTGGCTTAGTGGATAGAGCATCAGCCTGCGGGCTGAAGGGTCCCGGGTTCGATTCCCAGTCAAGGGCACATGCCCCATATGGGCTCCAACTCCAGTAGCGGGCGTGTAGGCAGCAGCCGATCAATGATTCTCTCTCATCATTGATGTTTCACTCTCTCTCTCCCTCTCCCTTCCTGTCTGAAATCAATAAAAATAGCCGAAACCGGTTTGGCTCAGTGGTAGAGCGTCGGTCTGCGGACTAAAAGGTCCCAGGTTCGATTCCGGTCAGGGGCATGTACGTTTGCTACGGGCACATCCCCAATAGGGGGTGTGTAAGAGGCAGCTGGTCGATGTTTCTCTTTCATCGATGTTTCTAGCTCTCTATCTCTCTCCCTTCCTCTCTGTGGAAAATCAATAAAATATATTTAAAAAAATATATACAAATATATTTTTTTAAATGTGCATAATGTCAGTGTGGATGGCGGCATGTGATGGATACCCAAGTGCAGGCATTCCTGTCTGATGTTGAACTTTACATGTAGCAACATTTTCATTGCAGGGTCATTTTCATTGTAGCGATCTTTCTGTAGATTCCTAAACAGGGTTGTTTGAGGGTGGGGTTGAGGGATCCTGTCTTTCAAGTGATTCTCATATCTGTCTTTGAAATAAACACATGTCCAAACTGTCCTTCATTCTGCCTAACATGCATCGATGCAATTGTAAGCTGAAAGTCACCAAGGAGTATTTTATTGGTTCTTCTGTTCTTTTAGATCCATGAGCTGATCAGACAGGAAATCCTGGAGCAGGTTTTCAACAGAGTTGTTACCAGAGCATCTTCTCCCATCAGCCACTTCTTAGGTATGGAACTTGGAATATTATCATTTCAGTGTCATAATGTTTTTTTGTTTGTTTTTAATATATATTTTATTGAGTTTTTTAACAGAGAGGAAGGGAGAGGGATAGAGAGCTAGAAACAGCGATGAGAGAGGAACATCGATCAGCTGCCTCCTGCACACCCCCTACTGGGGATGTGCCCACAACCAAGGTACATGCCCCTGACCGGAATCGAACCTGGGACCTTTCAGTCCAAAGGCTGACGCTCTATCCACTGAGCCAAACCAGTTTTGGCATCAGTGTCATAATGTTTTGATCGTGGAAGAAAAAAAATGATAAAAAAAAAAAATTAACAACTCTGGCCGGTGTCGGCCTGGGGACCCAAGAATCCCCAGTCGGTCAAGGGCACGTACCTCCATTGCAGACTCCTCCCCAGCCCAGGCCCTGGTTAGGGTGTCTGTGGGAGGCATCCAGTCGATGCGTTTCTCTCACATCAGTGTTTCGCTCCCTCTCTCTCCCACTCAACATGTTTGACTTGAGAAAGGAAACAAACGCATCCCCATTCTAGTTTTCCTTTTATGTGAAACGGCCTTTAGTTATTTGAGTCAACTCACGATGGATTCTGTTTCCCAGAGCTGCTCTCCAACATCATCACGTACTCGCCCTTGGTTCTTCAGAGCTGTTCCTCTAAAGTCACAGAGAGTTTCGACTATTTGTCCTTTCTGCCCCTGCAGACGGTGCAGGGGCTGCTGAAGGCGGTGCAGGTGAGTCTCCCCAGGATCAGAAGTAGGAGTTCAATGTGTTTCTTTATAAATATACTAGTGACCCGGTGCACAGAATTCATGCACGGGGGGGTGGGGCGGGGGGGTAGTCTCTCAGCCCGGCCTGCACCCTCTCCAATCTGGGACCGCCTCTCGCAATCTGGAACCACTGGCTCCTAACCACTCACCTGCCTACCTGCTTGTTTGCCCCTAACCACCCTACCTATCAGCCTGCTCACCCCCAACTGCCCCTTCCTGCCAGCCTGATCGCACCCTCCTGGCCTGATCGCCTCTAACCACCTCTGCCTCTGTCCCGCCACCATGCCTTTGTGCGGAAGGTCTCCCAGTCTGATTAGCATAGTACCCTGTTATTAGTATAGATATGTGTCTAAGAAATGCGATTTCTCCTGATTCTAAAACATTAAACTTAATATTAAAAGGGCAGGAGCCCCAGCCTACCTGGTTTAGCTCAATAAATAGAGCATCGGCCTGTGGACTGAAAGGTCCCAGGTTCGATTCTGGTCAAGGCCACATGTCCGGGTTGTGGGCTCGATCCCCAGTAGGGGGCGAGCAGGAGGCAGCTGATCCATGATTCTCTCTCATCATTGATGTTTCTATCTCTCCCTCTCCCTTCTTCTCTGAAATCAGTACAAACATTTAAAAAAAAAAAAAAAAGTGCCTTAGAAAAGCCAAACAGTAGCAGCCTTGGGTAGCGAGGAGCTCAGGCCAGTAAGCCAGCTGGTTCTGGTTTTACCCTCCCCTGCTTCCTCTTGCAGCCTCTTCTCAAAGTGAGCATGTCCATGAGAGACTCCCTGATACTGGTCCTTCGGAAAGCTATGTTTGCCAGGTACGTAGCGTCCCACCTAACGGTACTTGCAGCCCGCTCTGCCGTCTCCTCGTGCACCTGGTCACAGGCGTGCGAACGCCTCACCCAGCCGAACGCGTTCACCAAACGGCATCGTGCGCAGTGCCTTACCTCCCCGAGTCTCCAGAGCAGTCCTGTGAAGTGCGGGTTCCTGCAGCTCCCGTTTCACAGACCAGGAGACCGAGGCTGAGAGAAGTCCGAGACCTTCCGGGTCCAATAGGGGTTGGTGTTGGAGCCCGGATCCGAGCTTGTGACGCGGGTACTCTGCTGGGCTCTAGAACAGCCCTGCAGATGAGGGTCCCGTGCCTGCTGGCGACAGCTCTGAAGGGGAAAACACCTTCATTAAGAAGTAAATATTGCTGAAACCGGTGTGGCTCAGTGGATAGAGCATCTGTCTGCGGACTGAAAGGTCCCAGGTTCGATTCCGGTCAAGGGCATGTGCCTTGGTGGCGGGCACATCCCCGGTAGGGGGTGTGCAAGAGGCAGCTGGTCGATGTTTCTCTCTCATTGATGTTTCTAGCTCTCTGTCTCTCTCCCTTCCTCTCTGTAAAAAATCAATAAAATATATTTAAAAAAAAAAAAAAAGTAAATATTAGCAGGCTGGCGTGGCTCAGTGGTTGAGCATCCATCTATGAACCAGGAGGTCATGGTTCGATTCCCGGTCAGGGCACATGCCCAGGTTGCGGGCTCGATCCCCAGTGTGGGATGTGCAGGAGACAATCAATGACTCTCTCTCGTCATTGGTGTCTGTATCTGTTTCCCTCTCCCTTCCTCTGATATCAATAAAAAAATGTAATAAAAATTTTAATCTTATTTTAGTGAACATCAGAATTGTTCATGGATCGGCTGCCTCCTGCACGCCCCACACTGGGGATGGAGCCTGCAACCCGGGCCTGTGCCCTGACCGGGAATCGAACTGTGACCTCCTGGTTCACAGGTCAATGCTCAACCACTTGAGCCACGCCAGCCAAAGTAACTGGATTTTTTTTTTGACCCAGAAGCCTATTGCTGTGAGGTTAATACTGTCTGTTCCTTCTCTGTCTGTCCCTGAGCTAGACAGCTGGATGCCCGGAAGTCGGCGGTGGCCGGGTTTTTGCTGCTCCTGAAGAACTTCAAGGTCTTGGGCAGCCTGTTGTCCTCCCAGTGCAGCCAGGCCATAGGCGTCAGCCAGGTGAGGGGGCCCCGCCGGCGTAGGGACGTGCACCCTGGCTTCTCTTCCTCCCGTTACTCCGGTCGTGCGGACGGTCCTGAAACACAGCTGCTCGGGTGCTGGCGATGGCCAGGCGGTCAGCACTGCTGACGGCAGATGTGCTGTGTGCCCCACGCCGTGCGGTATGGTAGCCACCAGCCTCAGAGTGGCTATTTAACTGGACACCTGGCGTACGGCCAGTCCAGGTTCAGTGTGTGTGCGTGTAAAGTACACTGGGTTTTAAAGACACAGTGCGAAACTAAAGAATGTACAGCATCATTAATTTTTTATTTCGATGACATGTTGAGATAATGTTTTGGATATGTTGGGTTAAGCACAAAGTTCGAATTAATTTCACCAGTTTGTTTAAATTTGGTTACCAGCAAATTTAAAATTAGATATGTGAATTGCATTTGTGGTGGTTCCTGTTAGACACTAGGCTAACATTATTTCATTTACATTATTTTATTTTTCACAGTAGTTCTCAGAGGCTAAATACGTTTATGACCTCCATCTTTTCTAGTTTATTTACTTGGCGCGTGAACATGTGTCAAACCCAGTAATCTGAGCAAACAAAATTGTAGTTGCTGAATTTATCCTGCACATCCAATAAGGGGCATCGTTGTCATGTGTATTTCAAAACTAAAAACTGCATCTGCCCCTCCCAGGATTTGGTGGGAGCAAAAAGAGCTAGATTCTTGTAGCTGCTGAAGACACTTAAACAAGTCTTGTAGGGCCGAAACCGGTTTGGCTCAGTGGATAGAGCGTCGGCCTGCGGACTGAAAGGTCCCGGGTTCGATTCCGGTCAAGGGCATGGACCTTGGTTGCGGGCACATCCCCGGTGGGGGGTGTGCAAGAGGCAGCTGATCGATGTTTCTCATCGATGTTTCTAACTCTCTATCCCTCCCTCTTCCTCTCTGTAAAAAATCAATAAAATATATATTTTTTTAAAATAAAATACAATAAAAGTCTTGTAGGCCTTTAAGTAAACCAGGCGGGTTGTGAGCCACGGGGTTCCCGGGGAGGAGCTGACCTGGGCCGTCCCGAGCAGGTCCACGTGGATGTGCACAGCCGGTACAATGCGGTGGCCAACGAGGCCTTTTGCCTGGAGATCATGGACAGTTTGAGGAGGTGCCTGGGCCAGCAGGCGGACGTTCGGCTCATGCTCTATGAGGTAACTCCGCGGAGCGGGAGGGTGTCCCATTCCGAAGCTCACCATCCTTCTTATGTTTTTAACAAATCATGTACTTACCATGGAATTCTGGGGGGTACAATTGAGGCAGTCGTTCAACTTTCTGAATTGTTTCTCTAGCAAATAGTATATTCGTCTTTTTCAAAGAACTGAGAATAGGATAAAGAAAGATAATGTTGCCCTGGCCGGTTTGGCTCAGTGGATAGAGCTTCGGCTTGCAGACTGAGGGGTCCCGGGTTCGATTCCTGTCAGGCACTTGCCTGGGTTGTAGGCTCGATCCCCAGAATTGGGCGTGCAGGAGGCAGCCGATCAATGATTCTCTCTCATCGTTGATGTTTCTGTCTGTCTCTCCCCCTCTCCCTTCCCTCTGAAATCAATAAAAATATATATTTTTTTTAAAAAATAGTGTTACTTTAAAGTTATGGTTGTCTGAATCACTGGTACCTCTGTTAGAGAGTTTATTTGTTCTCTGTTTGATTCCTCTCAGGGGTTCTATGACGTCCTTCGAAGAAACTCTCAGCTGGCTAATTCGATCATGCAGACTCTGCTGTCACAGGTAAAAAGCATCTATGGCCACAGAAAACAGATAACGGGGCGTTGAGTGGCGATTGACGTTTTCCAGACTTTTCACAATGTGAAATAATTCCCTAATAGTCACTGGCACATCGACTGGGGTGTGTGATGCTATCTTGATGGCTTATTTACTTACTCGTTTTTAAAATATATTTATATTGATTTCAGGGAAGAAGGGAGGGGCGGGGGAAGAGATAGAAACAATGATGATGATAGAAAATCATCCATCAGCTGCCTGCTGCACGCCCCACACTGGGGATCGAGCCTGCAACCCAGGCATGTGCCCAGACTAGGAATGTTGCTGCATTCCCCTTTGGACATTTGGACGTGGGTCTGAGAAGGTGCTGCACACTTGACCCATTTAAAGTGAAAAACAGCCAAAACCGGTGTGGCTCAGTGGATAGAGCGTCGGCCTGCGGACTGAAAGGTCCCAGGTTCGGTTCCAGTCAAGGGCATGTACCTTGGTTGCGGGCACATCCCCAGTAGGAGGTGTGCAGGAGGCAGCTGATCGATGTCTCTCTCTCATCGATGTTTCTAACTCTCTTTCCCCTCACCTTCCTCTCTGTAAAAAAATCAATAAAATATATTTTTTAAAATACAAATAAAAAAAGTAGAGTGAGCCCCGAGGACATGGCTGAGAAGATGATGAATGAATAGAATTTTGTGTAAATTGGAAGGAAAATGCAATGGTCTTTTGAAATAGGGGGGAAAAAACTCAAATTGTGTATAAATAAACTATCTTCCTAATGAAAAAAAAAAAAAAAAAGGTAGAGTGAGAAGCAGCGCTGAGCGCGGTGTCTCTGTTCCTTGCCGTCTGTAGCTGAAGCAGTTTTACGAGGCCCAGTCGGACGTGCTGCCTCCTCTGAAGTTAGAAGCTTGTATTCTGACCCGAGGAGACCAGATCTCGCTCCAGGAGCCACTGGTGAGACGGCTGTTCTTCCTGTAACTTGTTTTCGCTGTTCAGATACTAACCCTGCTGATCGTTGGAAAGAGACACCTTCCCCGTGAAGCTGTCTGCTCCTCCCAGCGAACTCTTAGCTCTGGACCCTCCCTGCCTCTCTTTTCTGACCCGTCAGCACCTGTGTCTGTTGGTAGGATGTGGTGTCAGCACCCACCGCTTCCCGCAAGAGCACGTGGTCTCCATCTGTGGCTCTTGGGCTGTAATATTAAATGAAGGTGCGTTAGGATGCGGCGGGAGGGAGGCCAGGAGCCGAGGAGCGCCGGGCGCCTGCTTCATTCGTCTGGAGGGCGCGTGTGATTCAGGCCGAGCTGGCATCGGCGCGCTGGGGGCCCTTCCGGGGAGCTGGGACAGGCTGGCCGTCTGTTCTTGCTTTCTAGCCTCAGAGAGACAGGGAAGCGAAGAGAAAACGGAAACTCCACCCCGTTTGGAGCTCATGGTCACCTTACGGTCACGTTCTGCCTTCGTGCACGGACCTTCTCTGCCAGGCCGTGTCCTCGGCATCGGAGATGCTGTGTTGGTCTCCCGGTGATCCCTTCAGCAAAACCCCCGCCTTTATTTACTTATTTAACATTTCATTTATTTATTTTAAATTAATTTCTTTATTGATGAAGGTATTGCATATTTGTCCTCAACCCCCCATTCCAATCCCCCACCCCCACCCCCACTCATGCCCCCACCCCCCTATTGTCCGTGACCACTGGTTAGGCTCATATGTGTGCACACATGTCCTTTGGTGGATCTCTCCCTTTTATCCCCACCCTCCCTCTGAGGTCCGACAGTCTGACCCATGGCTCCTTATCTCTGGGTCTGTTCTTGTTCGTCCGTCTATGTTGTTCACCATTTCCCCCAGATGCGTGAGATCATGTCCTACTGGAAATACACTTATAAGAACCGAAAATGAGACAGGCAGTAATGGTTAGTATGCTGAGAGGCATATGAATCAGTCTGTAGCGAGCTTCTTTCTGGGCCGCCAGTTCTTTTGAGACCCAATTTCCATGTCCAGCAGTTCCTTCTGTGTACATGTCAGCCGTGGTATTTCAGTTCTGGATGGTGGGCACATGGTCCCCCGCCTTCAGAATCGCCGGAGAGGATCTAGCTGCCCAGCTTGGCTGGCTCCCTGGTGTTTGTACTGGAGCAGAGGGAGCATCTGCCGTTACCTTGTGAGGGGCCAGCTTCTGAGGCAGCCAGTTCCTTCGGGGAAGGAAGGCCGGGAACCCAGGCCTGTGCTAGTCGGTTTTCTGCAGTGTTGTTCATTCGGATCCACATAACCTCAGCCGCTAGTGAACAGCTTACTTGAGTCTTCTAGCCAAGAATTCATTGTTGGTTATCTCTGAGCACTCAGGAATATTTCATTCTCGTTTCTTCTGCAGGACCATCTGCTCTGCTGTATTCAGCACTGCTTGGCCTGGTATAAGAGTAAAGTGATGCCCGCTCAGCAGGGAGGAGAGGAGGAGGAGGAGGAGGAAGGATTCTACCAAGAGTTAGACGACATGCTAGAGTCTCTCACCAACAGAATGATCAAGAGTGAACTAGAGGACTTTGAACTGGTAATTGCTAAATCTGTTGTTTATTATTTACTAGCAGCCCGGTGCATGAAGTGCATGCACGGGGTAGCGTCCCTAGGCCTGGCCAGCGATCAGGGCCCATCGGGGCCTTCCTTCATGGCCCACCGCCCCCTGGTGGTCGGCGCTTGTCATGGCAAGTGATTAAATGCTGGAGAGGACACTTTGCATATTAGCCTTTTATATATATAGATAATCAATTTTTAGAAATCGGTTTTGAGAGAGGGAGAAACATGGAGGTGAGACAGAAACAACCACCAGTTGCCTCCCATATGCAGTCAGACCAGGGATCGAACACACACCTCGGTTATGTTCCCTAACCGGGAATCGAACCCACAGCCCTTCGGTGTATGGGACAGCGGTGTATTGAACAATGGAAGTTTTGGGGCGCCTCTTAGTTCTTCTCTTGTGTCTTTCAGGATAAATCAGCAGATTTTTCCCAGAGCACTGGTAACGGCATCAAAAATAACATCTGTGCTTCCCTCGTGATGGGAGTTTGTGAGGTTCTGATGGAATATAATTTCTCCATCAGCAATTTCAGGTAAGGTATTGCGGTGACTCTAATTGCAGTTTGCCTAATTCTCCGTTTTATGGGGGAGGAGGGGAGGATTGTCTTTTTCTTTTTAACTTTTAACGGTATGCTAGGTACTGAACATACCAGAGACACAACAGTGTATCTCTCTTTTTTTTTTTTCTCTAAGGTGTTTTCATTGATTTTTGAGAGAGAGGGGAAGGGGAAGGGATGGAGAGATAGAAACTTTGATGATAGAGAAACATCCTTGATCGACTCCCTGGGGATTGAGCCGGAACCCTACGCATGTGCCCCGACTGGGAATTGAACCAGTGACTCTTTTTTTTAATTTTTATAATTTTATTGATTTTTCACAGAGAGGAAGGGAGAGGGATAGAGAGTCAGAAACATTGATGAGAGAGAAACACCGATCAGCTGCCTCCTGCACGCCCCCCACTGGGGATGTGCCCGCAACCAAGGTACATGCCCTTGACCGGAATCGAACCCGGGACCCTTGAGTCCGCAGGCCGGCGCTCTATCCACTGAACCACACCGGTATTGGCGAACCAGTGACTCTTGGTTTATGGGTTGACGCTCAACCCCTGAGCAATACTGACTGGGCCACAACAGCATCTCTTGAATAGACATCAAGCCGAATCCCAGGCGCTGTTTCCTAGGTAACGCCCAAGCTTATGACGGACAGGCAGGCAAACGTCGTGCCTCTAGCATAAGGTGACCAGACGTTCCAAAAATCGGGACTTTTTTAAAACGCCGCGGGATGCTCCGCAGACAAATTGTTAAAAATCAGGACATCTGGTCACCTTACTGTAGCAGGCTTTAATTCAGAATTCCTGGACCCCTGCCCTGACTGGTGTGGCTCAGTGGATAGAGCGTCGGCCTGAGGGCTGAAAGGTCCCAGGTTCCATTCCGGTCAGGGGCATGTACCTTGGTTGCGGGCACATCCCCAGTGGGAGGTGTGTAGGAGGCAGCTGATCGATAATTCTCTCTCATCGATGTTTCTAACTCTCTATCCCTCTCCCTTCCTCTCTATAAAAAATCAATAAAACATATATTTAAAAAAAAAAAAAAAGAAGAACTTCTCCTGATGGGCAGTAGTGTCGGACCCTCCTGGGTATTGCCTCCTTCAAATACGGGAGGAAACTGTAGCCAACAGGTCGCATCCCTGGGAGTCCCCTGGTGGTAAGGGGTCATTCCCACACGACCCTGCGGCTGGAATAGAGCATCCGGGGAAGGGCCGTGGT
>NC_140523.1:4949787-5011965 GCF_964339955.1 Pipistrellus hanaki
GGGAGGCTGGGGTCCCAGGACATTCCCTTAATGAGGCACAGACTGTGGGAATTAAGTTGTGTGCCAGCTTACAAGAGAAGTCTCAGTGATCCTCATCGTTCGGGCTTATTCTCGTGCTGTTCCAGTTAGATGGTCCCGTAGGTCCGGGCACGTGTGCTGGCGGGTGGTTAGACGTGGGGAGGTCAAGGGCTGTTGTCGATGCGTCCCTCGGCCGTTTCTCTAACACCGAGTGCTCTCTAGTTTGTGCAGATGTTGTCCTGGACCTCCAAGATCTGCAAGGAGAACAGCCGGGGTGAGTCTCCTGCCGCGTTTCCTTCCTGTCAGCCTTTATGTAACCATCACCGGACAGCACTGACGCACCGGGCAGAAGGGCCCCCGGGAGAAGGAGACGCAGCGCCCGGGGTCAGGGGAGGAGAGCGGTCGGACCCCTTTCATCTGCTCCGGGGCACTGAGGGTCGACACAAGAGTACTGTCTGTACGACCCCCTGTAGGTCAAGGTCAAAGCCAGACAAAACCAGACGCGAGGTCGGGGTGGCAGCTTCGTTGCTGGGCGATCAAGGCAGAGGGTTCCTGGGTGCGGGTTACGCAGCGGTCGGGGTGACCGGTCTTGGGCACGTGATCTCCACACCTGTGGGCGACCTGCCGGGTCCGTGGGGCAGCTCGGGGGTGGCGCCAGGACACGGTGAGCTACGCGTTCTAGCCGGGCACCCCGCGCCCTGAACCATGGCGGGGTTATAACTCCGCGTCCGGTCTCCTCTCCTCCTGCCCAGAGGACCCCTCGTTCTGCAAGGGCCTGATGAACTTGCTCTTCAGCCTGCACGTGGCGCACAAGAGCCCCGTCGCCCTGCTGCGCGACCTGTCCCAGGACATCCACGGCCACCTCGGGGACATCGACGAGGTAGGGGGCAGCCCTCGGCCCGGCACGGGGCGGGGGTGGGGGGCGGGGTGCAGCCCGGGCCGTTACAGCTCGCTTCCCTCTGGCCCCCAGGACGTGGAGGTGGAGAAAACAAACCACTATGCGGTGGTGAACTTGAGAACAGCGGCCCCTACCGCCTGTGTAAGTCCGGACCCGGAGCCAGGGACGCAGCCCTGTCCTCCTCCTCCCCATTGCGCGTCCCCCGAGGAGTGAGTGACAGCGACTTAGGTCCCTGTGGCCGCGGCTGTTCTGTTCGCTTTAGAACAGGCTTCTCTTCCTTTCCCAGCTGCTGGTTCTGAGTCAGGCGGAGAAGGTTCTGGAAGAAGTGGACTGGCTGATCACCAGGCTTAAGGGACAAGTGAGCCAAGAAACCGTATCAGGTGAGACAAACCATTCAGGGCCGGGTGCCGGGAGCCGGGCGGAAAGCAGCGCCCACCAGGGTGCAGCCCGGACCACGCGGGAGCTGTGTGTGTGTGAGCGAGGTCTCGCGTGGCTGCAGCCCGGACCACGCCGGAGCTGCGTGTGTGAGCGAGGTCTCGCGTGGCTGCAGCCCGGAGCCCGGACCACGCGGGAGCTGCGTGTGTGAGCGAGGTCTCGCGTGGCTGCAGCCTGGAGCCCGGACCACGCGGGAGCTGCGTGTGTGAGCGAGGTCTCGCGTGGCTGCAGCCCGGACCACGCCGGAGCTGCGTGTGTGTGTGTGTGTGTGTGTGTGTGTGTGTGTGTGTGAGCGAGGTCTCGCGTGGCTGCGGCCCGGACCACGCGGGAGCTGCGTGTGTGAGCGAGGTCTCGCGTGGCTGCACGGCGGCTTCTGACAGCGGTGGTCCCTTCCCTGTGCGTGGCGAGTCACGTGCTCATTTCCCCTGCAGACCTCCTAGTTAACGGTGTCTGTTCCTGAGTCTCCTTCGCTTTAACTAGCAAGGACGGCCAGCCCTGACTGGTTTGGCTAAGTGGATAGAGCGTCGGCCTGCAGACTGAAAGGTCCCGGGTTCGATTCCGGTCAAGGGCATGTACCTTGGTTGCGGGCACATCCCCAATAGGGAGTGTGCAAGAGGCAGCTGATCGATGATTCTCTCTCATCGATGTTTCTAACTCTCTATCCCTCTCCCTTCCTGTCTGTAAAAAAATCAATAAAACATATTTTTAAAAATGAACGGCCAGCGGGGTTTGAACGCGCCATTTCATCTCCCTTCAGAAGAGGCGTCTTCCCAGGCAGCCCCCGCGAGCCACCCCGCCGAGAAGGCCGTCATCATGCAGCTGGGCACGCTGCTCACCTCCTTCCACGAGCTGGTGCAGACCGCCCTGCCCTCGGGCAGCTGCGTGGACACCTTGCTGAAGGACCTGTGCAAGATGTACACCATCCTCACCGCGCTCGTCAAATACGTGAGTGTCTGGGTGGGACCGGGCCCGCCACCACTGTCCCCAGCGGCCCGGAGACTACACTAACCCGAGAATCTTTCGTTAGTATCTCCAGGTGTGTCGGAGCGCCAGAGGAATCCCAAAGATCATGGAGAAGCTGGTGAGCTGGGAAGGCCTCTCTCGGGAGTGGGGGGAGCTATTTTACTCCTGCGCTTACCTCGGCCTCCTCTCCCTTTGCTGCAGGTGAAGCTGTCGGGTTCCCACCTGACCCCTGTGTGCTATTCCTTCATCTCTTACGTGCAGGTAAGTGGCTCAGAGGCCGCCATAGGCGAGCGCCCGGTGAGAGGGCTTCCCCGGGGCCCGCGTGGTCACCTGAGTGTACGTGCAGCTTCTTACCACAAGCCCGAGGTGCCACGGAGACCAAGCCGAGGCCTGAGATCTTTGCAGCAGGGAAAGGTGTCTGATTGGGCAAGAGACACGCCCAGTAGGCTTGCATTTAGAGCAGGGAAGGAGCGAGTGCTGGGCTCAGCGACTTGGTTTATTTCCGGAGGATTCTGATCCCTGGGGCCTGCGAGTCACGTAGCAACTTGGGGACTGGGGACTGAAAGGTCCCAGATTCGATTCCGGTCAAGGGCATGTACCTTGGTTGCGGGCACATCCCCAGTGGGAAGTGTGCAGGAGGGAGCTGATCGATGATTCTCATCGATGTTCCTAACACTTTATCCCTCTCTCTTTCTCTCTGTAAAAAACCAATAAAAATATATTAACCTGTTAACTGAGCAGGACCTATAAATACGTCAAACATAAACAATATCGGGAACGGGTAGGACGTATGAATACGTCCCGGAAATATATGTTGCACCCTGAGAGGGACAGTATATATTTTTTGTAATCTTTATAATTGTTTGTAAAATTTATAATTTTTTAATTCGATGTTTCCATTTTTTTGTTGGTATTCTTTTCTATTTTTTTGTAATTTTATATTTTCCTTTGTGCTTTATATATAAATAAATGAAAAAATTTACATATAATTTATTTTAAGTATAAATAAAAAAATAATAATATGAAATTGCATCCTCCGGGCATGACGTACTGACACGTCCTAGTGAAAGAGTACGCGCCCATTACAGGTTGCGTAATTAAAAAGGGAACTCCCGGGTTAACAGGTTTTAAAAAAAAAAAAGATTGCAAACCTCCCAGCAGTAGGTGTCACGTGTTCCCCTCTTCCACACCAGCTGCATGGTAGCGCCTTAGCCACTCGGTGCCCTCGGGGGTCCCCGTGCCCAGCTGTCCGGGCAGACGGCCGGCTGGTGCTGAGGAGTCAGGGGATGGTTTTCATTCCAGAACAAGAGGAGCCGGAGCCCGCAGTGCCCCGGGGGGAAGAAGAAGAAGAAGCAGCCCGCTGCTGCCGGGGCCGTGGCCATGGTAAGCCGCGGCGCCCTCGCCCGTGTGGCCGCTGGCGGAGGCGTCACGGGGACGAGACCGCCACGTCTAAGGGGACAGAGTGGCCCGTGGCCGCCTGGAGCTGCGATGGGGGTGGAGACAGGGAGGCGCCTGCTGAGGGGAGGAAGATGCTCCAGTATTTATTCCTAAGGGGTGACCCACAGTTGCACAGTCGGAATGTGCTCACACACAGTGGGACCGCACCGTGGGAAGGGGTGGCTGTGTGGTATGTAAGTTGTGCCTCCGCGCCCTAACAGAACTGTGTGCGGCCGCTTCTCGGCTAACGGACTTTATCGGTCCTCCTGCTTTATTCAGGGAGCGCCAGGGAACGTCGAGCTCTGGCTTTAAGAATAGAAATAGCTCGCGGCGCGCTCTTGGGGGGGGATCCTTTGGGGAAAAGTGGGTGAGAGCTGAAGGCGCTGCTTCTGCTCGGGGGCAGGGAGGCAGGACCCGCTGGGCTTTAGATCTGGACACACACACACACACACACACACACACACTGGACAGAGTGATTCCACCTTTAGGATGCTGACACTAACGGCCGGTAAATGGGTTTTAGTACGTTTACACTGCAGACTACTATGCAGACTTGAAAAAATGAAATATTGCTGCCAAGACAGTATTTTTAAAAAAGAAAAATGACGAGAAGTGCCCTCATTTGGGGGTGGAGGGGTGTACTATATAGAAGCATATGTATATCCATAAAAAAACGACTGGAATGATCTACAAGCTATAATGCCAACGGGGAACTTAAATCTCAGTAGTGGAAATTAATGAAAGAGGAAGTAGAGCCAGTGCAGTCTTAATATCGAGTTAGCTCTAGCTGGTGTTGCTCAGTGGGTAGTGTCAGTCTGCAGACTGAAGGGTTCTGGTTCAGTTCTGGCCAAGAGCACATGCGTGAATTGCCAGCTTGATCCCCAATGGGGGGCGTGGAGGCAGCCGATCCGTGATTCTCGCTCCTCACTGATGTTTCTGTTTCCCTCTCCCTTCCTCTGAAATCAGTAAGAAGGGAGTCAACCACAGTTCTCCCGATGGCCCTCCCCTGGCCAGCCTCTCGGTACCAGCAAGCACTTAGGGTTGTAAGTGTAAGGACTCAGCGTGCGCTCTGCTGGCATTCAGGTCCTTGGGTGAGGTGGAACGGCCAGAGAGCTAAGGTGGGCGGTTCTGACAGCTTTCAAGGACCACCCGCCTCAGGGACCTTGAACCTGAACTTGGGCTTCTCTCCTGTAGGCCAGAGTTCTTCGGGAAACCAAGCCCATCCCCAACCTCATCTTCGCCATCGAGCAGTATGAGAAGTTCCTCATCTTCCTTTCCAAGAGGTCCAAGGTAGGCACACTGTCCTTTTCTGCCCGTCCATCTACCCGGAGGGGGCCTGCCGCTGATGCAGCCGGGCCGCGGGGAGGACGGGGGGCCTGAATCCTAACGTCGCGTAGGAAACTAGTGGAGTCCCGTCGCCGTGGCTCAGGGCATTGACCTGGGAACCAAGAGGTCAGGGTTCCATTCCCGGTCAGGGCACATGCCCAGGTTGCAGGCTCCATCCCCAGTCGGGGGTGTGCAGGAGGCAGCCGATCCATGAATCTCTCATCATTGATGTTTCTCTCTCTCCCACTCCCTGCCTCTCTGAAATCAACAAAAATCTATTTTAAAAAAAGAAAAAAGACACTGGTGGGCAGGCAGGGCCAGGCAGGTGCCTGTTCGGGAGGAACTGGGGGTGCGGGGGCGGCCCTGTGGGGGCGGCCGCGGGAGCATGTGCCGCGCTTGTGTCCGTCCAGGTGAACCTGATGCAGCACATCAAGCTCAGCACCTCGCGGGACTTCAAGATCAAGGGCAACGTGCTGGACATGCTGCTCCGGGAGGAGGGGGAGGAGGAGGAGGAGGAGGACGACGCCGGCGAGGAGGACAGAGAGGTCAGTGTCTGCGGCGGGAGTCCCGCCACCTTCCCAAAGGCTGCCGGGAGCCCGGGAGCCGCCACGGGGAAACGGGGGCAGCGGCCAGGCAGAACGGTCCGGAGGGCCGCCAGGCCGAGACACAGCCTCTCAAGAGGAGGATCACAAGCCTCGAGCCACACCCAGGCCCACACCTGAGCGCGTTTGGGGCACACGTTTCCAGAAGGGGGCGGTGACGAAGCGAGGTCCGTCTGCGGGTGAAGCCTGGGAGCCGACTGCCCGGCCCCAGCATCCTGGCTCCGGCCCGGTTGCTTCCTCCTCGCCCTCCTCCCTCTGGCCGGTTCCGCCCCTTTGCTTTCCGCAGTGTTTCCCAAAGTGTGGTCCGCGGACCCCCGGGGGCGGGGGAAGAGTCTGGTGGGGGTATGCGCTGCACCGGAGTTTGGTGGGGATACGCACTGCACCGTGCCTAGCTGTGCCTCATTCTACGTTCTCATGAGAACGAGGGGTCCTCAGCGTTACAAAAGTGATAGAAGGGGTACACATATGTCAAACCTTTGGGAAACCCTGTGTTACAGCACACCCCGGGCCTGCAGCATCTCAGCAGCAGGGCCCAGAGGTGGATAAACTGATTTCCGGCCGCTGAGAACCCTGCACCCCACACTGTGCCCTGCAGGCCGTGGTGGCCCCGCCTGGCCACTCCCCCTGACCTGCTTGGCACGGGAGGGGCGCGCTTTGTAGCACCGGGGGCTCCTCTGCCATCCTGTCCCGGCCCCTCCCTGGTTACAAAGGTCCGAGACAGAGCGCGCGCTGCCTCCCTCGGCCTGGCCTCCCTCCCCCTCGGCGGCGGGCAGGGGAGGAAGGAGCACACTCGCAGGCCGGTGAGAAGATAAAGGATCTGAGTTTATTTCCGGGCCTCTGAGCAGGGCGTTCCTCCCCCCAGGCTGCTGCGTCAGAGCAAGGGGACCAGGACAAAGAACCGGCCAAGAAGAAAAGGAGAAAGGAAACGAAATGCCTGAGTTAATGTGCACTTTGGGGCTTCTGCTTCCCGTCCGCCCGACAAGCAACACCGCCCCTCGTCCGCCAGCCTGCGCCGCCACCGGCCGGCCGGCCTCCTGGCCCGAACCCGTCGCAGCCGCTGCGCCTTCCCCGGCAGGCGGTCCTCCCGGCGGTCCTCCCGGCGGGCCGCTCCTGGCAGCGCGCAGCCGACAGCCTGAGAGCGGGCGCCGCGCACCGGTGAGCTCCACGGGAGCGATCCCGCCTCGCGGCTACGGGCCCGGCCGGCCCGGCCTCTCCAGGGAGCCTTTGGTGAGTTCCAGGAGCTGGTAGATGTCCAGCGCCTCGCCTGCAAGAGAGCACGTGGCTCCCGACCCGTCCTGGGCCTCGGAGCTCGGGGGGAGGGGCGGGGGGGATGCCCATTGCACAGGGAGGTCCCTGAGCTTTCTGTGTAAAACGACCGTCTTAGATTCGCTTTATGTGGAAAGGAGGCTTTTTCTGCGACTGGCGTGCAGGGCTCCGTTTCTTTCACCTAAGCATGCACTTTTTTTTTGCACAATAAACCGTTAAAACTGGCTGGTGTGGTTGGTGAGGGCGAGGTGCCGAGGGGAGAACCAGAGCTGCCAATGCTGCTGTGAGGGGCGCCCGGGGCACGTTATAAACACGTAGCCCGCCTGCTTGCTAAGGGGGCTCGCCCTCTGGTGCCCGGCTTCCGGGGCACCTCGAGTCCCCCCCCCGTAACGAGAGGAACGGAGGCGCGCTCACCCTGGGGAACCCCGTATCGCCGCTCCATCCCGGTCGGGTTGGAGGGCGTCTTACAGTCCATGGTCACTTCCTTCCTGAGACACCGGTCAATGTCCACGGCACTGAAAAAGGCGACTGACTGCGGCAGGTCGTTGAGGCCCAGCTTGTGGGCAAACATGCACCTGCAAGGGACCGGCCTCCTCAGCGATGCCCTGCTGAGCGCCCGTCCCCGTCACCGTCACCGTCACCGTCACCGCGGAGGGAGGGGCGGCCTGCATCCCGGGAGCCCCGAGGCCCAGCCGCCGCCTCCCCACGCCCACAGGGAGACCCCGAGGTGCGGGGATGGCACCCGGTGCTGATGTAACAACCTCCCTCGATTACTTCAGCATCAAGGACTCCCGTTAGCTCGTTATGCAAAGCCCCCTGGGATACAGTGCGGAGGGCATGGAGCCGGCGCCACGTATGGTAAAAAACACTCGTGTGCCCGTTAATCCGAGGAGAGCGTGGCTCCCACACTGCTGGAGTGGCAGACCAACATGGACCTGCGCTGTCACTTCATTCAACCCTGGGAGTCAAATCCTATGAGAAAATGCCACCCCATATATATGAGGTATAAATTATTTTACAACCACGTTTTGAGTTTCCCCATCAGCCATGTGCGACGCCGTCAGGAGTCGGAGTCAAAGCCCGTGGCACTGAGGAGGCGTTCACACACACACAGGTGTGTGCCCAGAGGGGGGCGCCATCGAGAGCCACCGTTGGGCAGCACGGCCCCTGAGCTGCCTGCTCGCCGCGTCAGCGATCTCGCCCGCGACCCTTTCAGACCGAGAAACCTCCGGAAGCTGAAGGCCGGCCTTACGACTCTTACAGAGAAAAGCCACAGCCCCCGCTTCCGGGGGGAGGGGCGCCCGGACGCCCCTCGGCCCGGCCCGGCCCGGCCCGGCCCGGCCCGGCGGCGCCCCCACCTGGTGAGCAGGTTGCTGATCTGCAGGGCCAGGGCGGCGCGGTAGCGGTCCTCCGCCCGCACCAGGTAGCGGACCTCGTCGTGGATGCTGATGCAGAAGCGGCCGTCGATGGAGAACTCCTCCAGCAGCCACTTCATGGCCACCAGCATGAGGTGCAGGTAGTCCACCGCCGAGCTCTGCACCACCCAGTTCACCCGGCTGGTCATGAACTGGGGAGGGAGGGAGGGAGGGCGCGGTGAGGGCTCTGTGCCTGCCTGCCTCCCTCCCTCCCTCCTCCCTCCCGGGTCCTCGCGCGTCCCCGCAGCCGCACCTCCCCCTGCGCCACCGCGGGCTCCAGGGCCCGGCTGATGCGGCAGCCCAGCACGGGCGTGCGCGGCTCGGCGGCCGTGGCGATGCTCTCCAGCTTGTTGAACATCTCCGACTCCGTGCCTCCCGTCCACATCCGCTCCGCGACCACGTTCCACTTCCTCCCGCGGGACCTGGGGACCAGGAGCAAGCATCGTCCGCCCCTCCGTATCCGCTCATGCTCATCCCGGCTCTCCTGGGGCACGCCCGGACCCCCCCCCCCCCCTCCTCCCCGCGCAGGAGGGCCTCACTTCCTCGACGCCTCCTTCTGGATCTTGCGCAGATCCTGCAGGGAGACGCAGCCGTCCTCGGTCCTCTCCACGGGGATGCGCAGCTGCCTCACCAGCCACTCGCCCTCCTCGGACAGCCGATACCTGGGGGCCGGTCGCCACCATCACGCCCGTGGCCAGCCCCGGGCCAGGAGCGCCCACCACCACCAGCACCGGGCCCCTACCCGCCCCCACGGGCTCGCTTCTGAGGCAGAAGTGGGCACAGACACAGAAACGCACGCCCCCCACTGGGGATCGAGCCTGCAACCCGGGCGTGTGCCCTTTGACCGGAATCAAACCCGGGACTCTTCGGTCTGCAGGCCGACGCTCTACCCACTGAGCCACACCGGCCAGGGCAGGACTGGACGATTGAATTAACCCTCTGAAGAAACCTATTCGAGGCCGACTTAAATGTCACAGCCCAGGGATGAGCCGCCCTGCAGCCCGGTCACGGTGTGGAGGAGGAGAGCCAGGTAGCGGAGGGCGGGCAGACGGGCAGTGAAGGGTAGGAGTGCAGGCCTGAGGCCCGAGGCGGGGGAGGGTGGGGAGATGAGGGACAGGAACTCGCCTGCGCAGGCCCTTGGTGACGGCGTACATCTGCTGGGCCTTCTCGGCGGCCTCCTGGGCGCTGAGGCGGTGGTTGAACTGCATGAGCAGGCGCTCGGCGAAGGGCTGCCCGGCGCCGTAGATGCGGCCGTAGTTGAAGACCTTGGCGTGCTCGCGGCTGATGCCCACGGTGGCGGCCGTCTTGCTGTGCAGGTCGGTGCCCCTGCTCTTGCGGCCCTGCAGGGTCATCCACCCGAAGGCCGTGCAGCCTGGGGGCCGGAAGCGGGGAAGGGAGAGGGGGCTCAGGAACGAGGCCCGGCCTGCCTCGCGGCGGGCTCTCCCTCCCCCGCCGGCCGCGCCGGCCCCGCTGCCCCTGCCCACCGTGCATGCCCGCGAAGTGGGCGTCGCCCAGCACCGCCGCGATCCACAGCTCCTGCGAGTCCACGTCGGCGCCCACCAGGACGTAGCCGGGCGGGGCCTGCACCATGGCCTTCAGCTCGCTGCCCACGCGGTCGGGCTGCAGGGAGAGACAAACCCCGAGACGTGTACCCACTCCGGCCGGGGCAGCAGCCGGCAGGTAAGGGCCTCCCCCCCGCTCTGCACCGGCCCCCTCTAACCACACGGCTCTCCGTGTTGCTGGCAGCAGGTGCCAGGACACGCATGCTTCCTGGGAATGGCTGGCTTGTGCCTGACCCCGCTCTCGGGGTCCTTTCCTGCCCCTCCCAGAAGGCCCTCTGCAGCCCCCGTTTCTGGCCACATCGGAGAGGGCCGGCAGGGACCGAGGGTGCCGGAGGGCGGGGGCGCGTACCCGGGCGTTGCTGGCCGTGAGCCACGTGGGCTCCACGGCCCTGCGGGTGATGGTGCCGGCCGTCACCACCTGGGGCAGGATGGCCCCGTAGCGGCTCTCCTCGTCGTAATCGGGATGCCTGGTGGGGGGTGGGGGGAAGAGAGCACAGCCTCAGCAGCCTGCTGTGGTCCGAGGACCGCCCGCCCCCACTCCTGTCCCCCAGCCGCTGGGCAGGCCGTACCTGGTCACAGCGCGGGGCAGAGCCGACCTGGGCAGCCACACCACCATCTGGGAGCTGGGGGGCAGACGGGCCGAGGCTCAGCACAGCCCCCAACCCTTCCCACCGGCCCTCGCCGCCCAGCTTCCGGCTGCTGGCTGTGCCTGCTCCTTCCCAGCCCCATCCTCTTCCTGCCTCAGGGTGGGCCCTGGGGTCTGCCAGGCAGGAGCCCGTGCCATGTGAGAACCCGTTTGGCACCCACCCGCAGCCCGGTCCACGCTCGGGGCAGGCGGGAGCCATCGGCACTCGTCCGCACTGGGCTGCGGGCGGCCCCCACCCGGGACCAGCCTTCGGGGTGAATCAGTCAGCGTGCCAGCCCCGAGAGAGGACGGCCTGGTGCTCAGCACACCCCTGGCTCCAGCAGTTACACGCAGGGCCCTTTTAGAGCTGGCTAGGGGGTAGGAGGGGGCACGGGGTCCTGCAGTACCATTCTCCGTAAGCAGGGCAGCTGGGCTGTCCGCTCAGCACAGGCCGAGTCAGGGGCCCTGGGGGAGGCAGCCCAGGCCGCAGGGACCTGCCAGGGCCGGATGGGCACGCCCGTGCCCCGTGGCGCCCACCTGATCCGCTTGTGGGCGTTCCTCCAGAAGGAGATCATCTTGTTGATCTCCAGGGCGCGGGGCCCGCTGGCGCCTCCGGGGCCGGCCTGCAGGGTGCCGTCCTCCATCTTGGGCAGGAAGTCCTTGGCGAAGGGGCTGCCCACGTTGCAGCTGTTGCCGTCCTGGGGGCGGGGGGGGGGGGTGACGGGAGCGGGGGCTGGGGGCGGGTGGCAGGCCCCTGGCTGGGGCCCCGGAGCCCTGTGCGCTCTGCCTCACGGCCCAGAGCCAGCAGACTCGGTGCCAGCACCTGGCACGGCCTTGCCCTCCCGGTTTCTGCAGGAACACCGGCCCAGGTGGCGCCATTCGTCCTGAGAGCATGCTGGGCCCCCCCCCACGGCCACCGGCGGCCTGCCTGCCGGGAGCCCTGAGCACGGACACGGACGGACAGACGGGCGGGCGCCAGCCAGGACACACACCTTGTGCGGCAGCTTGAAGAACCAGCAGCCGGGGATGTCTACATCATGGTAAGGCCCGTTGCCGTGGTGATAGGCGGGCTGGCTGGCTTTGGGGCCGCCAGCCCCAGTCTGTGGGGCCGCACACCTAGATCAGGCCCTGCCCCAGCACCTGCCTTCTGCAAGGGCAGGGGCGTGGGCCGAGGAGGGGCAGGACAGGGGCCTGGGACGCTGAGCTGGGGCAGGGCCGGGGCAGGCTGACCACCAGGTCTCCAGCTTCCTCCCGGGCCTTCCCACAAGGGTGGGGCCTCCAAAGGCAGGACCTCTGGGGTGCTGGTGGAGAGCCGATGCTCTGGTATAAGGAGGTCCCGGCCGCCAGGACCCTGCCAACCCCCCCGGGAACTGAGCATGCGCCCCACTCACCGGCGCTGGGGGCTGCCCTGGGACTGCCGCCTCCATGCCGTCCGCCTTGGCCTCATCCTGCACCTCCAAGCAGCCCAGCTCCTCCACCTGGATGGGCCCGGGTACCAAGGGGTTGAAGCAGGAGGCTGGGTCGGCCGGAGTCCGCCAGCCCCTCCCTGCGGCCCTCACAGCCCAGGCCGGCCCGGGTGAGAGCTGGGCACGCCCGTGCCCCCGCCCCCCCGCCCCCGGAGGGCCCGGCGCCCGCCCTCACCATCTGCCACTGGGCGCTGCTCTCACTGAACAGGAACTCCTCCTCTGCCAGGGGCGCCGCCTGCGGCTCCGGCCGCCGCTTCCCCTGCTCGGCGCAGTGCTTCCCGTACAGGGACTCGATGGCTCTGCACCGGAGCGGCAGCGACTCTGGTTAGGGTGCCCGCCCTGCGCCGGGGCCTCCCACAATCCCCCAGGGTCAGCCCTGAGCAGAAGTGGGCGGCTAAGGCAGGCCGGGACTGACTCTATCTAAGCTGGGTCTCTCCGGCAGGCAGGGAGGGCCCCTGAGCTCGCCGCCCCGCCCCGCCCCGCCCCAGCCGCAGCCTCACCTGTAGGGGCAGGCCACCCCCGCGGGCGGCACCTGCGCCAGGTTGTCCCGCCGCCCAGGCACCAGGTACCCCCAGCCGTGCCGCTCCGAGAAGTGCAGCGGGAAGCCGTCCCAGGTCAGCGCCATGAGCTTGGGCGTGACGCGCATCTGCAGGCTGAGGAGGCTGGGGCCCGGGGCCCACGCGGGGTCATCCAGCCGGGGGCAGAGCTTCCGGTACCACCTGTGCCCGGAGGGGAAGGGCCGCGTGTGGCTGCCAGGCAGGCTCTCTGCCCGCCAAGGCCTCCGCGGCCTCTCTCCCCCTCTGGGAAGCTGCCTGGAACCCCCGTGGAGGCCGCAGGATCACTGAACGGTCCCCCTGGACTGTCTGCAGCCAGGGGCCCGGCCTGCCCAGGGCACTTCCTGTCCTGCAGGGCCACCGCCCATAGCAACAAGCAGATCTGCCCTGCACCTTCTCTCCCGCCCACCCCACCCCCGCCTCGGTTCTCGGGACACTCCATGCCATCAGAGCTGTCTCTCACTTGCTGGTCACCCTGGCTGCCCCTATTCTCCCAACTCCGCCCACCCCTCTGCGAGGCTCAGTGGAGGGTCACCTCCTTCAGGCAGCCTTCCCTGATTGCCCCAGGCAGCCAGGCACTCCCCCTGGCCTGCGTGCCTGGCAACGCAGCCGGGCAGAGGCCACCAGCTGAGGGCAGGCATGGAGGCACCCAGCACCAACAGCAGCGTGCCTCCCCGTGTGGGGGCCCGGAGCAGGGCACCCTGGGACACGGGTAGGGGCTGGGGCTCACCCGGGGTGTCCAGGAAGGTGCTGCGGCCGCTTGGGCAGGAGCTCCGTGGTCCCCTTCAGCTGCTCCAAGCAGGCGCGGGCCGCGACCGCGCGCTGCAGCTCCTCCTCCTCGCTGGGGGGGCCGGGGTCTGCGGGGCGGGAGGGTCTCAGACGGACCTGCCCCGCCTGCTGAAGGCCCCAAGGCCCGTCTCTGCCCGCCTCCCGCCCGACGCCCACCTTCCTGGTCCTGGGCATCGCCAGGGGCCCTGGCGCCCTCCGCGGGCACCTCGCTGGCGGCAGCCGGCTCCTTCCGCTTCGCCCTCTTCACCTTCTTCTGCTTGAACTCCTGCAGGTCCCACTCCAGGTCCCAGAGCCAGGGGTCGTCTCTGTACCTGCCAGTCCGCCCGGGCAGCGCTGAGGCCACGCCGAGAGCCAGCCCCCGGCCGGGCCCCGCCCGCCCGCCCGCCCGCCCGGCCGCTACCTCTCCCCGGACAGCAGCTGGCAGGCGTCGTTGGCGAGGTCCATGAGCGACTTCTTCATCTCGCGCTGCAGCTCCTCGTACGTGCTCTGCGCCTCCGCCAGGTAGCGCTCCCAGTTCTGGTTGACGGGCAGGTAGGACACCCCCATCTCCAGCATGCCGGCCAGCGTCACCGGGTGGGGACACCTGGGGGGCGGGCACACACCGGGGCTGCCACACAGGATCGCAGGAGGAAGGCCCTGGTCCGATCCCCGTCCCGCGCAAAGCTCAGCTCTGCGGCCATACACACGGGGCTCAAACCATTAGGCTCTCCGGCCTCCCCTCTGAGCCTCCGTCCCTTCATCCATAAAACGGACTCAGTCACGTGCACGTTCTGAGAGAGGTGTTGCTAGGTGACCGCGGCAGGGACACCCACAATCCGAGATGGCCCAGCCCCCGCCCATCTGGGCTCTAGAACAGCTCTGGCTCCGGCTCCAGAGCTGTTACGCGTCGGTCTGCGGACTGAAGGGTCCCAGGTTCGATTCCGGTCAAGGGCTTGTGCCTTGGTTGCGGGCACATCCCCAGTGGGGGGGGGTGTGCAGGAGGCAGCTGAAACGCCGGAGGCAACGCTAACACAGCGGCAAGCATTTGTGTGTCTGAACGTCTCAGCATGGAAGAGATACAGTAAAGCCCTAACCGGTGTGGCTCAGTGGATAGAGCGTCGGCCTGCAGAAAGGGTCCCAGGTTCAAGTCTGGTCAAGGGCACGTACCTTGGTCATAGGCTCGATCCTGACCCTGGTTGGGGCCAGGTGCAGGAGGCAACCAATCGATGTGTCTCTCTCACATCGATGTTTCTCTCTCTCTCTCTCTCTCTCTCCCCCCCCCCCCACCTCTAAAAATCAATGGAAAAATATCCTCAGTTGAGGATTAACAAAAAAAAAAAAAAAAAGATACGGTAAAAACACAGTATAAAAGATAAAATGTGGCCCTAACCGGTTTGGCCCAGCGAATAGAGCATCAGCCCGGGTCCCAGGTTTGATTCCGGTCAAGTACCTTCCGGTCAAGTACCTACTGGGATGTGCCCAGTAGGGAGTGTGCAGGAGGCAGCTGATGGATGTTTCTCTCTCAACAATGTTTCAAAATCCCTCCCTCTCCCTTCCTCTCTGTAAAAAATGTATTTAAAAAAGGGAAAAAAATAAAGATAAAGTGTGTGTTTGTACAGAAGACAAGATACTATGTAGCGAGAACCCCGGGTCTGGACCAGAAGCCCTGAGCACCGGGTGCTTAAAAAAACGGGGACCACGCACAGGAAGCTCCAGCACAGCCCGCAGCCTCCCTGCAGGGCCTGCAGACACCCGGAGTCCGGGGCCCAGGCGGCCCCGCGGACAGAGCGGCCCCCCTCTCCCAGCCCAGAAAGGCCGAGGCCACGGCCACGGCCCCGAGCCCAGGAACAGCCCCGCACCCCAACAGCTCCCCTGGGCCCCCTCACCTCTCCAGGAAGAGCGGCAGCTGCTGCTGGAAGACCTCGTAGGTGGCCCACACGTCCTGGGCGCAGTACTGCATCAGGTCCTGGCGCGGGCGACAGGGAGGCGTGGGGCGGGCGGCCGGGGTCAGGCCTGGCGCGACGCCCCCTCCCGGGGCCGGCGGGGCCTCTGCCACCCCCTCCCCCGGAGCCCCCCGCACCCCCGCACCTGGAAGTTGTCCCGGACGTCCTTCATGCTGCCCTTGACGAACAGCTCGCGGGGCTCCTTCTCCAAGGCCGGCCCCCCCACGTACAGGCCGTGCACGTCCGCCAGGTTGTTGACGCTGCTCACGTCCAGCCAGTCCCAGGAGGAGATCTGGGGCCGGAGCAAGGGGCGCGGCCCTCAGCAAGGCCTCAAGGGGTCCCAAACCGCCCCCCCCCCGCCCCTCTCCCCCAGCGCGTCCTCACCGCCGGGCCGCTGCCTCTGCCCTGGGACTTCGGGGCTCGCTGCGGGGCCTGCCGGGCCTTGTGCCTGCCCTGCTTGGCCGCCATCCACAGGCTGCGCTGGTAGCTGCTCAGTCCCGAGATGGCCATGTGCATGCTCATGGTGTCCAGGAAGCGCATGCGGGAGCCCTGGGGACAGGCCGAGGCTGAGGGCCCCGCACCCCGCTCCCTCCCCATCACACCGCTCCCCGCACCGCTGTGCACACCCGGACCCTGGGCCTGCGAGGGTTCTAGCCCATCCCGAGGGTGCAGACCCGGCTCGATCCCAACGCCCAGGTCCTCCCCAGCACCCGGCACAGCGCAGAGGGGCACCCTGGGCACCGAGTGGCCAGAGCAAGGCCTACTGAGCTGGCAGGTGCAACCCCAAGCTCCGTAGCCCTGAGCAAGTGGGCAAAGCTGAGCCTCAGCACCCTCAGCTGCCCTATCCCCAGGCTGTCGGGAGAACACGATGATAAGACATCTTCACAGAGTTAAGAATTGTTACAAGTAGCCCTGGCCGGTGTGGCTCAGTGGATAGAGCGTCAGCCTGCTACGGACTGAAGGGTCCCGGTTTGATTCCGGTCAAGAGCACATGCCCGGGTTGCAGGCTCAGTCCCCAGTAAGAGGCGTGCAGGAGGCAGCCGATCAATGATCCTCTCTCATCATTGATGTGTCTCTCTCCCTTTCCCTTCCTCTCTGAAATCAATACAAATGTGTTTTTAAAGAAAATAATTTTTTAAAAAGTTAAGAATTGTCATGACTGTACACCAGGCATGTATCTGATCCTCCGAACAGGCCTCTGTGACAGCTGCTGTTCCCTCCTTTTACAAAGAAGAAGGAAACTGAGGCTCAGGGGCGCCGAGGAGCTCACCCCACGGGTCCGTGGCTGCGGCACGGTACGAGCCCAGGCTGCGGGGCCCGGAGCCTGCAGAGAGCCCCGCTGAGCTGCCCGGTGCCACACACGGAGGGCACACCCTGTCCTGTGACAGCCAGGCCCGGGGGCAGGCTGGCGGACTGCGCGCCCCACCCCCGTCCCCGAGACCAGCCCAGGGCCCTCACCTGGATGCGGTACTGCTCCCGGATGTGGGCCCTGTCAAAGGACACGTTGTGCCCCACCACGAGCTGCTCCTGCCCGTCTCGCGGGGCGGGGCCGGCGCCGGCCGGGGCCTCCAGCGGGATGAGGTCAGCCGGCGACAGCTGGCTGGTCCAGGAGTAACGCTCTTCCACCAGCCGCCGGCTGCACCAGGAATACCTGAGGGGGGAGAGGAAGGCGGCTTCAGCAAAGGGGGTTCCACGTTCCGCTCCCCAGCACCCATCCACAGGCTGCCGTCCCTAACCACTGAGCCACACCTGCTGCCCACCCCTCCCCCCCACGCACCGTGGCCAGGCCACACCAGAGAGCCCCGATGGGTGTTCCTAACCCTCACAGCGAGGCCAGGCGGGGCAGGGCGGGGGTATGTGTTGGGGGTGGTTGCAAAAGCTCCCACAGGCCGAAACCGGTTTGGCTCAGTGGATAGACTCGCAGGGGTCCTCAAACTTTTTAAAGTGGGGGCCAGATCACGGTCCCTCAGAGAGCTGGAGGGCCGGACTATATGAACTACTAATTCCTACTGTAACACCTCGGCTGCGCTCACTGCCCAAAAAACCTGGTGGGCCGGATCAGACTCCTCTGCGGGCCGCATGTGGCCCGCGGGCCGTAGTTTGAAGACCCCTGGATAGAGCGTCGGCCTGCAGACTGAAAGGTCCCAGGTTCGATTCCGGCCAAGGGCATGTGCCTTGGTTGCGGGCACATCCCCAATAGGAGGTGTGCAAGAGGCAGCTGATCGATGATTCTCTCTCATCGATGTTTCTAACTCTCTATCCCTCTCCCTTCCTCTCTGTAAAAAAATCAATGAAATATGTTTCTTTAAAAAAGTTGGGAGAGGAAAGAGGCGGAAGTGGAAAGGGGACTTCCGCTCAATGATGAGAATACAAGCCTTTCCTGCCAAGGGTTTCCTCGTTTCCTTTCGGCCGCTGCGGCCTCCTTGACCCTCTCGGACGATGGGCGGTGCCCTCTCGGTGACCATCCAGTTATGTGAGCACCGAGATTCTCATCTCGGCTTATGGTCATCCGGAGACACGGCCCCCACTCCCAGCTGCACAGTGAGCACTCCGCAGCTTTCCTCACAAAGGACCCGCTTCCAGGAGAAATGAAGACACCGCCGACTTTTTCTGCGGGCCAGGCCTTAAGCATGAAGGCTGTCAACAGGGTTTTAATCGTGGAATGAAGACTGAAAAGGGGGGAGGGACAGACAGCACCGCCACCACTGTTTGGGAAAGGTGCGTGGCACTTAGAAAGTGACTTAAAAAGAAAAGGGACAAAATCAAATAAAGTAAAAAAAAAAAAATAAAAGGAGCTGGGACCGGTGTGGCTCAGTGGATAGAGCGTCGGTCTGCGGACTGAAAGGTCAAGGGCATGTACCTTGGTTGCGGGCACATCCCCAGTGAGGGGTGTGCAAGAGGCAACTGGTCGATGTTTCTCTCTCATCGACATTTCTAACTCTGTCCCTCTCAATTCCTCTCTGTGTAAAATCAATAAAATATATTAAAAAAAATTAAATTAAATTAAATTAAAGGAGATTAGATAGACCTTTGGGTGGGGGAGGAAAATGCCTGCTTGGGAGGCTGTGTTTCGAAACTGGAGGTACTCTGGGGGGTGCTAACATTGGAAAAGGGGGTGTGGGGCGTCTGGCATTTATGGGAGCAGCAAGGATGCTAAATGTCTTGTGTGTTTTTTTTAATTGATTTTTTACAACCAAGGCACATGCCCTTGACCGGAATCGAACCCGGGACCCTTCAGTCCGCCGGCTGACGCTCTATCCACTGAGCCACACCGGTCCCGGCCTATTTCATTATTTTAAAATATATATATTTTTATTGATTTCAGAGAGGAAGGAAGGAGGAGAAAGAGATAGAAAAATCCATGATGAGCATCGTCGCTCGGCTGCCCACACCACGGCATGCGCCCGCCCTGGACTGGAATCGAACCCACAACCTCTCGGATCCTAGGTCAGCGCTCAGGCACGGAGCTCAGTAAATGCTCCTTGAACCCAAACTGGTAAGATGGGCCCCCCACATGCGCGATCCAGCCCCCCAACGCCAAGCCCGAGCCCCAGCCCGCACTCACCAGGCCGAGGGGGTTATGGCCACCGCCAGCGTGGGGCAGGTTCCCTCTGCCAAGCAGACCTCCACGTCGAACACCAGGGCCCGCTCCTCGGGGGTGGCCACGGGTGCGGCCTCCCCCGCGGGGCCGTACCGGGTCCAGCCCTCCGCCCAGGCCCAGCTCGGGGGCCTGGGGGGCGGCCGGGCCTGCAGCAGCGAGTGCGCCGCCTGCAGGTAGGGCAGGCTCTGCTTCTGCGCCAGCAGGCGGAAGTGCGCGTCCAGGCTGCCCCCGTAGAGGGGCGGCAGGCGCAGCTCCACGTCGGGCAGGGGGGTGCCCGGCTGCCCCCACAGCCCGTGCCTCTGCAGGTGCTGCACGCTGCGGCGCACCGCGGGCTCGCCGGGCGCCTCCCCGCCGCCGCCGGGCCCGAAGATCTGCTCGTGGAGCCCCCGCGAGAGCATCTGGATGTGCAAGGGGTTGTGCCGCAGCTGCGCGTCCCCCGAGGAGGGCACCGGCCGCGGCTGCTGCTGCCGCTGCTGCTGCCCGTCGCTGGGGCCGGGGCCGGAGCCGGAGGTGCACGCCCAGCGCCCCGGAGCTGCTGGCCCCGGCCCCGGCCCGGGCGCGGCGGCGGCGGAGCCGGCCACTGTCCTCCAGAGCAGGCGGCTCATGGTGGGTGCAGGGCGCCCCCCGCTGGGATTGGGGAGCCCCGGCTTTGGGCTCCAGCTTGGCTGCTTTTTTTTTTTTTTTTTACTGGCGGCTGCAAGACGTGCAGGGAGACGCGTCCCGTCTGTGTCTTCCCGGCAGGGAGATGGGCCTGACCATGCCTGCCGGCCAGCCCGCAATCCTGGAGGAGACAGACAGGCGGTGGATGGAAAGTGTTATTGCACACGCATCACCTGTTCTTCCCGGGGCGCTTCCTGCGTGCCAGGCGCCGTGCCAGGGGCCTTTTCTCAGCTAAACAAGCTGGGGAGCTACCGACGCCCCCGCTGGGTAAACCGGGGTTCGCGTCGGCTCTTCGGGAAACTCGGGGGGGAGGCACCCAGATTCCGGAGGCGGACGCGGGTGGGAAGCCCGGGCCCGGCTCCCAGCGGCTGCGTGACCTTGGGCAACAAGCGCCTTAGGCCCCGATCTGCCTGCTCTGTTAAAACGGGGTTCGGGATTCTGTCCTTCGGGGTGCTGGTTTGGGTGACAAGGGCACACGTCGCGGGGCCTCGGGCCGAGCCCGGGAAGTGGTGGCGGCCACGATCGCCAAAGCCACGGCCCGAGGGCCTAGCGCCAGGAGGTGACAGCACTCGGATTCGAACCCGCTATTCGCCGAGGGCCCCCCCCCCCGCCTCCACCCACGCCCGGCCGCCCGGCCGCAGGTGCCCCGCGGCGCCCCCGCCGGCTCCGGGCCCAGCTCCCGGGCTGGAGAGGGAGGGGCCGCGCGGCCGCTCCGAGACCCGGCCTCCCCGGCGCCGAACCCGCGGAAACCTCGGTCCGCCTGGGGCCTCCGGGCCTGCGGCTCCCGCGCGGCCTACGCAGCCTCGGGGTGGCGTGTGGCCTCCCCGCGCCCCCGCGCGCTCCGCCGGCCGCCGCGACTTCCCGTCTGCGCCGCGCACGGGCCCCGCGGCTTCCCCGGGAGGCGGGCGGGGAGACTCCCCCGCGCGGCCAATGGGAAGCCCGCAAATGGACCGGTCCGCCCGCGGGGGGGAGAAGGACACTTCCGGGTGCGCCCGCCCAGCGGAACCCTGGGAGTCAGGGTCCAGCCTCCCCCCCGCTCGCGGAGCAGTTGGGTCGGTCCAAGGCGCAAACGTGATTGTGAGGCTTTTTAGCTGATCCAAACAGTTCGGAGTCTCGGGCGGCCGCGTGGCCTAATGGATAAGGCGTCTGACTTCGGATCAGAAGATTGCAGGTTCGAGTCCTGCCGCGGTCGGTCGTGGGGGTTCAGTCATACTTTTTCGATTTAGCCCACGTCCCGCGGGAGTGAGGCGCTCAGAATGCTCTGGACTCGTGCCCATCACCGCCCCGCTTTGAGGTCTGCGCGGAAATAACGGTTCCCACACTCCACGCCCCGCACGTCCGGTGTGCAAGTGCCCGTCTGCGAGCCCCGGGCTAATGGGGCGCAGTTCCAAAATGCACCCCAATGCGGAGGAAGGAGAGCGGAGAAGGAAGCGCATCCCAAGCGGAAATCCCGGTTGCAATTCAATGGATACGCGGTTAACGGAAAAGGGGTCCCTCTTCCCTTGTCAGCCCCGTGCGGGCCCCCTCCCCCTCGCCTGGTTAAAAGCGCTGCCTTGTGTTGAACACCAATCTGGCCCCCATCTCCCATCCCCCCATCCGGCCCAGCGCGTCCTCCTTCCTTCTTTCCTTCCTTCCTTCCGCCCGGGGAGCCAGAGGGTGCTTTTCAGCCTCTGTGGTCCCTGCATCCACCTCCTCCTGTTGCTCCCGGGGCCTCCACAGCCGGGCCCCCCGCGCTCCGTGGTTGGCGAGCTGTGGGGTGCCACGCGCAATGGGGACCACGCGAATAACGGGAGCGTGGAGACCCAGCGGCGCGACTCAGGGAAGCGAGGCCCCGGCAGGTCCCATCGCTGATGGGGGACAAAGGCAGCCCCCACCTTCCCGTCCGTGCAGGTGCCGGGACCCCGAGATCGGATTGGAGGCTCTGACTTCCGAGTGGGCTGCGGAGACGGGCAGGGACACGCCCCTCCGCCCGCCCCGTGGGCTGGCCCCGCGCCCCCAGGCGCCCGGAGAGGCAGAGAAAAGCCCTCCTGTTCTGGATGTGTTTAAAATACACACAAATGTTTCCTTGTTTATTTTTTCTTTGGGGCAAAAAAAAATTAAATGAAATGAAAACTCACCGTTTTATAATCCGTTGTCTTCTCTTCCCCCTCCACCCCCCACTTAATTGATTTTGGGAAGGAGAGGTAGAAACATCAATGATGAGAGAGAATCATTGATCAGCTGCCTCCTGCACCATCCCCTACTAGGGATCAAGCCTGCAACCCTGGGCATGTGGCCTTCACCGAAATCAAACCCGGGACCCTCAGTCCCCTCAGGCCGCAGGCCGCTGCTCTATCCACTGGGCCAAATTGGCTAGGGCTAAAAGATATATATACAATATATTACTTTAAATGTCTTCATTTAAAAAAATAAACGGTTGACACTGATTCCTACTGAGGGAGGGTACCGCGGGAGGCGTGAGCCCTCTCTGCCACGTCTGAGGAACATTTCTCATGAGACTGATGGGACCCCCAAGAGATCCTCAGGCCTACCGTGAAGGGACTTTTACTTCTGAATTTGCTGCGGTCCTGCAGGTGTGAGAGGGACCCTGGCTGAAAGGGAAGGGCGAAATGCCATGGGGACAAGGGACACAGCTGCCTTGGCTGCAAGAAGCCTGGGGAATGCTGAAACCGGTGTGGCTCAGTGGATAGAGCGTCAGTCTGCAGACTGAAAGGCCCCAGGGTTCAATTCCGGTCAAGGGCATGGACCTTGGTTGTGGGCACATCCCCAGTACGGGGTGTGCAGGAGGCAGCTGATCCATGATTCTCTCTCATCGATGTTTCTAACTCTCTATCCTCTTCCTCTCTGTAAAAAAATCAATAAAATATATACTTAAAGAAGAAGAGGAAAGGTCCCCAGCCTGCCCCGCCCACCTCATTCTCCACGGGGCCTTCCGAAGGAGACCAGGAGAGCAGAAGCCGCAGGTAAAGGGGAGGTCAGAGTTAGGCCTGGAGCTTGTTTCCCAGCCGGTAGGAGGGCCTCACACACGCCTGGGTGCCCTGCGTACAGGCTGAGAGGGAGAGAGGAGCCTGGGGGAGGAAGGGGTGCCCAGCTCTATGTGTCTGTCCCCTCCATCCAGACCCCAAACCCTCAGACCTGCTCCCCCAGGGTCCCCGAGTCTTTCCCGCCCCGCCCACAGCAGCCTCAGCCACGTGCGCCTGCACTTCCCGGGAACCCCCACCAGAGGGCGCCCTTGGACAGCGCCGGGAGCCGCGTCCCGGGGGCGGATATCGGCGAGGTCAGGACCGTCGGGAGCGCAGGTAGGACGGAAGGAGTGGGGCGTGCGGGTGGGGTCCTGGGAGGCCCTGTGTCCTGCAAGAGCCTTGGCGTTAGCCCGGCCGGGTCTTGGGGGCGAGGGGGTCGGAGGAAGACCGGGCTCCGGCCTCCCAGCATCACGTCTGCAACCCGGTGCGAACGGGGACGGCTGGGCGGCATTGCACCAGCTCCGCGAAGACGCCAGGGGGCGCTGGTCGCGCCGCCGCCGTCCATCTAGGCCGCGGTGGGTTCTGCGAAGTCTCATCCAGTTTCATGTCCTGCTTCTTCCGAGGGTTCAAGCTTCAAGTTCAGGCCTTTGGTGGGCTCAGGGGGGAGAGGGTGTCTGCCTCCCTCTTGAACCCGAGGGGCGCTCTCTGATGGGCCCCCAAGAAAGCCGCAGACCTAAAGGGAAGGGGCTTTGGCCCTAGCCGGTTTAGCTCAGTGGGTAGAGCGTCAGCCTGGGGACTGAGGGGTCCCAGGTTCGATTCCAACCAAGGGCACAGGCCCGGGGGTTGCAGGCTTGATCCCCAGTGTGGGGCGTGCAGGAGGCAGCCGATCCATGATTCTCTCTCATCATGGATGTTTCCATCTCTCTGTCCCTGAAATCAATTTTTAAAACATTTTTTTAAAAATCAACCCTGCCGAAACTGGTTTTGCTCAGTGGATAGAGCATCGGTCTGCGGACTGAAGGGTCCCAGGTTCAATTCCAGTCAAGGGCATGTACCTTGGTTGCGGTCACATCCCCAGTGGGGGGTGTGCAGGAGGCAGCTGATGGATATTTCTAACTCTTTATCCATGTCCCTTTCTCTCTGTAAAAAATCAATAATATACATATATATTTAAAATATATTTTATTGATTTTTCACAGAGAGGAAGAGAGAGAGACAGATAGTTAGAAACATTGATGAGAGAGAAACACTGATCAGCTGCCTCCTGCACACCCCCTACTGGGGATGTGCCTGCAACCAAGGCACATGCCCTTGACCGGAATCGAACCTGGGACCTTTGAGTCCGCAGGCTGATGGTCTATCCACTGAGCCACACTGGTTTCGGCAATAAAATATATTTGAAAAAAAGACCTGCACCATACCCAGACAGGGTGGGACCCCAGCCTCCTGCCTCTCCACAGGGGGCACCCCAAAAAGGCAGCAGCAGCAGCAGAGGGGACCAGAAGGGGCCTGGGCACCGCGGCTGGGCGGGCGGCGGCCTAATGGATTCAGCCCCGCGGGCCCGGCGCGCCGCCCGCCCGACCGCCCGCCGGAGCTCTCCGCGGCGGACAATGGAGCCTGGGGTGACCCGGACAAAGACTTTGGAAGTAGTTAAACTGCAGAACACGTTCGGGGCCTGGGTGCCTCCTTTCAGAAAACAAGAAAGGAGAGCGCTGGGGGCTGGGGGGGCGAGAATGTGCCCAGGGGGAAAGTTGGTAGGTCGCCCTGGGCGCCGCCAGCTCCCAGACGCGGGAATTCAATGGGATGGGGGGGAGGGGAGGGGGAAACGGGGGGGGGGAGGGGAGGGGGAAACGGGGGGGGGAGGGGAGCCCCAGGCCACCCGCTGGGAGAGGCTGGGAAACTTCTCCTGGGGAGGCGGAGGGGGTTCCCCAAAGGGCGGGGCGTTTGCCTGGCGCAGGGAGCCCCCCCCATCACCGGAGGCCTCCCTGGGCCGGTGGGAACTGGGCTGCCGGGGAGGGTGGGAGAGGGGGGAGGGGGAGGGAGTGCTGGGCCTCAGATTCTAAATATTCCTCTCTCTCTCTCTCTCTCTCTCTCTCTCTCTCTCTCTCTCTCTCTCTCTCTCTCTGGTGTTTTTCCAAACTTTCTAATTCCCCCCCCTCCACACACACACACACACACCCTGAGCACAGCCCCACCCCCGGAGAAAGGAAAGACATGTGTACAAGCTGTCTGTTGCCCTGGTGCCCAGCTCATTCGGGAGAAAAGCAACCGGAGAGGTTATGAAGACAAAAGTGTCAATAAAATCACCAAAAATAATAATTAATAAATAAAGGTCAGAAAATGCACCTAAGGGGGGGGGGGTTTGCGAGTTCTCTATGCCTCTTCCAGCCTTTTCTCTGTGTTGTTTGGGGAAGAGAGAAATAGGGGAGGAGGAGGAGGAGGAGGAGGAGGAGGAGGAGGAGGAGAAGGAGGAGGAGGGAGAGGAGGAGGAAGAGGAGGAGAAGGAAAAACGAGGAGGAGGAGAAGGAGGAGAAGGAAAAAGGAGGAGGAGAAGGAGGTAGAAGAGGAGGAGAAGAAGAAGGGAGGAGGAGGAGGAGGAAGAGAAAGAGGAGGAGGAGGAGGAGGAGGAGAAGAAGAAGAAGAAAAAGAAGAAGAAGAAGAAGAAGAAGAAGAAGAAGAAGAAGAAGAAGAAGAGGAAGAAGAAGAAGGGAGAAGAGGTGGCTACCGCTCCTGAGAGGCGACGCCTGTGGGATCCCAGGGGCGAGGTTCCCGCCAGCGGGCGGCGCTCGGCTTGCAAGGGGTTAACGGCGGCGCCGCTCGTGAACTTGGCCCGTCCGCCCGCCCCGCGATGGTGATGGTGATGGATGTGGAGAGCCCGGCTGACAAGTTCAGCCGCAGGGACGTCCCCCGCGGCGGCGGCGGCGGCGGGGACCGGGGCGAGCGCCAAGCGGCCCCGGAGGCCAGCGCGCTGCCCGCTGCTCCGCCCGCCGCCTCCGCTCCCCGCTCCGCCTGCTCGCTCGCCTCCGGGCCTGGAGCTTCCCGCGCCGCCCGAAGCCGCAGGTTCCCCGCGATCCGCGTCCTGCGAGCGGGGAGCCGCCGGCCGGAGCCGCTCCCGGGCCGCGTTCAGCACTTGGACAGCGGCCGGGGCCGCGGGGCCCGGGGCGGGGGGAGCGCGCAGGGGGCGCCGCGCTGGGCCGGGGCGGCCCGGGGACCCCCCTCCCCTGGAGGGCACCCTTGGCTGCGGACGGGACACGTCTCCTTGGAGCTAACATATCTCTCCGGAGCTCACACATGGGACACCCCCCTCCCTCCCCAGATGTGCCAATCCAGTGCAGGTACCCTTCCCCTAACCCGCACTTTTTAAAATATATGTATAAATATTGTTTTACAGAGAGGAAGAGAGAGGGATAGAGAGTTAGAAACATCGATGAGAGAGAGAGACATCCATCAGCCGCCTTCTGCACACCCCCCACCGGGGATGTGCCTGCAACCAAGGTACATGCCCTTGACCGGAATCGAACCTGGAGCCCTTCAGTCCGCAGGCGGACGCTCTATCCACTGAGCCACACCGGTTAGGGCCTAGCCCGCACTTTTGCAGCCCAGAGAGTAGCCCCGTCCCCACCCCAATCCCATCACCTCGCCGCCGAGCTCCCCAAAAGCGGCCCGGGTCCCTGAGCTCCAGCCCGCCCGCCACCCAGGCTGGCGGCGGCGGCTCCGGGTGGCCCAGCCTCATGCGGGGAGGGAAGGAAGGAAGGAAGGAAGGAAGGAAGGAAGGAAGGAAGGAAGGAAGAAGGAAGGAAGGAAAGAAGGAGGGAAGGAAGGAAAGAAGGAAGGAAGAAAGGGAGGGAAAGGAAGGAGGGAAGGAAGGAGGGAGGGAAAGAAGGAAGGAGGGAAGGAAGGAGAAAAGGAAGGAAGGAAAGAAGAAAAGGAAGGAAAGAAAGAAAGAAGGGAGGAGGGAGGAAGGAAGGAAGGAAAGAAGGAAGGGAGGAAGGGAGGAAAGAAGGGAGGAGGGAGGGAAGGAAGGAAGGAAGGGAGGAAGGGAGGAAGGGAGGAAAGAAAGAAGGGAGGAGGGAGGGAAGGAAGGAAGGAGGGAGGGAAAGAAGGAAGGAGGGAAGGAAGGAAGGAAGAAGGGAAGGGCTCACGGCGCCCTGACTCCCGGGAGAGGCCGGAGGCACGCGGCTGGGAAGGGAGCGCCCGGGAGCCGGCCCGCCCCGGCCCCCCCTTTGCGCGCCGGTTGGGGCGCCGGGAGGAGGCGGGGGAGCCGCGCTGACGTCACTGCGGGCCGTGCCCGCCCGCGGAGGCGGCGCTGCGAGCAGCTCGGAGCCCAGCGGAGCCGCGAACCGGCCGCGAACCCCCGCGCCTCCGCGCCCGCCTCCCCGCGGCTCCCCGCGTGCGGCCGCCGGGCAGGGGCGCCCGGAGCGCGGCCGCCGCCGGGCCCGGGACCCGGAGCCTCCCCAGATCCGGGGCCGCGGAGCCGCGGTCCTCCCCGCCGCCGCCCCACCCCCGCCGCCGCCTCGCGGGGTCCCCCCGGCCCCCCTTTCCTGGTCCGTGAGTGCCGCGCCTCCGCGTCTCTGGTTTTGGGGGAGCGGGTCGGGGGGCGCGCGCTGGGGCCCGGGCTGGGGCAGCGCTGGGGCGCGGGTCTGGACGGGGAGAGGGTGGGGGGCTGGGGCATCCCCATTGGGGGGCTCCTGGGGGCTGCAGGGGCGGCTCCGGCTGTCCCATGACCCCTGGGCTGGGGTGAGGGGTGCGCTGGGACTGTGCATGGAGGCGGGGTTCAGCGCCCGGGCCTGACCCATCAGCCCCAACACATCCTCGTCCCGAGGGGAGGGTCGTGGGGTAGCTGGGAGCGCCCCGAGGTGAGGGCCCTGGGTTTGCAAAAGGGAAAGGGGAGCTGGGGGGGAGGCGGGAGGGGGAAGTTGTGGGGGCTGCAGACGGGTGTAGCCGAAAGGAGAAAAGAGAGAATATTTCCAAAGCGAGGTCCTTCCAGGGGAGCCCCCGGGCCGCCCCCTCCTCCCCTCCGCCCCCTCAGGCCCTCTCCCACCCAAATAACAGCTCAGAAAGCGGCTCCCCGGAGCAAAAATAGTTTTGAGAAATAATACAACTCACGGCGGCGGCGCCCACTCTGGGCAAGACTGAGGGGACGCGGGGCGGCCTCTGAGATGGGAAATGGTTGGGAAACCCTTTCTGTCCTGCCCGCCCCCCTCGGCGCCCTCAGATCTGTTTGGGGGTGTCTCCTCCAGCCCAGGCGCCAGGGGCTGGGAGGAATGAGGCCGAGGGGGGAGGGGGGCTTCTCTGGGAGGAGGCTGGGGCCTGGGAAAGGGGGGGCAGGCTGGTCCCCAGCAGGGCAGGGAGGTGGCAGAAGCTGGGAGAGACTGGGGGTCGGATCACGGGGAGGAGACACAGGAATGCATCCAGAAACAGCCAAGTCTTTGTAATGGGGGTGGGGGGGCAAGATGGGGTGCTGGGCTGAAAGGGGGCTCATTTCTGAGTCTCCCCCCGCCCCGATTCTGGAGGGGAGAGAGTCAGAGTCGTCCGGTACAGAGAGGGAGAGAATAGAATTGAGCGTCTGGCATTCAATGAAGGGACAGAGGCGGGAGGGCAGGCAGGCTGGGGTGAGGGGGGTCGTGCAAAGTCCCAGGGTGGGGTGGGTTCTGGGTTCCTGCCCAGCCTGGGCCTCCCTGGAGCCCACAGACCGCATGGGTAAGCCTCTGCTTGAGGGAAGAGAGTCGAAATGTGGGGGCCAGAGAGGGCACCCCAGCCTGGGGGAGCAGGTGTTGGGGAAGGGAATGTGGGGGTGCGGGGGGCCCGGGTGCAGGGCGCTGGGGCCTCTGAGCTAGTCCAGCGCTGGGCTTCTAGACAGGACAACAGGAGGAGCAGCTTCGGCAAAGCTCAGGCCTGAGGAAGGAGCGAGCGAGGGAGAGAGGGAGGGAGGGAGGGAGGGAGCAGTGGGCACAGGGCCTCCTGGACTGATCCTGGCCTGGGACTGCAGGTCCATCCCCCGAGGAAGGCCCAGAGGGGCTGGGGGGGGAGCACGGGTCCTGGGGGCCGAGGGTCAGGTCTGGGCTGGAGTTTGGGGAGGTGCCTGGGCCTCAGGCTCTGAGCCCTGGACCAGGGCGCTGGCAGGGGGCCACTGTCCAAAGTCAGAACGGTGGCCCAGTCTCCTTCCACTTAGGCTCTCATTTCCCTGGGGGCTTCCTGAGGTGTGGGAGGAGGGGGTCACACACACACACACACACACACACATGCATGAGTTGTGTAACCACCAGCAGGAAATAGGAACTGGGCCCACGCCAGCCTGGAACCCTGGCAGCCGAGGTCACCAACGGGCACCAGAGCCCTGTGTACGTGTGTGCGAGTGTACACACAC
Organism: Pipistrellus hanaki; assembly: GCF_964339955.1. NCBI lineage: Eukaryota > Metazoa > Chordata > Mammalia > Chiroptera > Vespertilionidae > Pipistrellus > Pipistrellus hanaki. Next base: position 4,978,657 of record NC_140523.1, read on the forward strand.
ACACACACACATGCACACGCACACGCACATGCACACACATACACTCACACACGTGCACCAGGCAAGATGGGTGTATGGGCCCCACATGTATCTGCTCTGCGAAGGGGTTGTGCGTTGTGTGACTCTGCAGGCCACCACAAAGGAGGGCGTTTTATTTTTATTTTTTTATTTTTTAAAAAATATATCTTTTATTGATTTTTTACAGAGAGGAAGAAGGGAGAGGGATAGAGAGAGAGAGAGCCGGAAACATCTCTGAGAGAGAAATACCAAGGTGTGCCTGCAACCAAGGTACATGCCCTTGACCAGAATCGAACCGGGGACCGTTCAGTCCTCAGGCTGATGCTCTATCCACTGAGCCACACCGGCTTTGGCAAGGGGGAGGGCATTTTTGTAGACACAGGGATGGGGGTTCAGGTGGAGGCCCCTGGGAGGAAGCCGGATCCTTTTGAGGGGACCCCCTGCCCCTTGGGGCCTCCGTGGCGCCTGCCCTTGACCCTGGGAACTGCTGATGTCTCTGGAGCTCGGGTTTGGGTCTGTGGGGAGGAAACCCGGGGAAGTTCCGCCGACAGCAGCGCCGGAGAGAGAGACAGCAGCGCCGGAGAGAGAGGCGAGGCCCGGCCGGCGCCCGCTCAGCACCATGGCCAGGGCCCGGCGCGCCTCTGGGGCTGAGGTCTCCGCACCCAGCGCTCTGCCAGCCCCGGCGCCCGCTTTCCCGGGACCTCAGGGCCCGCAGGTCCAGGCTAGGGAGCTGGTGTGGGACCAACGACACAGAGTGAACGGCCTAGGGAAGGGCGATCGTCACCGGGGCCTGGCATCAGCCTGCCCGGCCCGCACAGCGTGGCTCTGGCTGGCATCCCCTGGCCCACTTCCTGTCTCAGCTGCGCGCGCGGGGGCCTGGGGGCCTGGGGGCCTCCGGGGCCGGCCTCGCCTGCTGCTGGCCACCCAGGGACTCAGTTTCCCAAAGAGGGGAGCAGAGCTGCGGGGGCCCCAGGACGGTGGCCTCCGGGGCATCAGAACCGAATCCAAATCGGGCTTTTCATTCTCCCATTCAGAGCCCCCACCGCCGCCCTGGGCTGGCCAGCCGGGCCTCCAGTGCTCACTGCGGAGCCATTTTGTGCAGCCTCCTGCTTAACTCACAGGCCCGGGGACCTGTCCTGCTCTCTCCTCCCCTCCTCCGCCCCCTCCTCCGCCCCCTCCCACAGGTGACCCCGCTTCTGTGCCCTCTCCCACCTCCGCACCCCCACCCTTCCCTCCTGGTGGCCCTAACAGACTGGGACACACACACACACACACACACACACACACACACGCCAAGAAGGGGAGACTGGCGGGTCCAGGAGCTGGGGGAGGAGGGAGAGCCAGGGGCACCGCCCTATGATGGGGATCCTTTGGCATTAACTGTCTCAGGCCCAAATGGGCCCGAATTCGGGCGGTTCCTCTCGCCCAGGGCTGCCCGGCCTCGCCCTGGTTCTCCGGCGGCCGCTTTGTCTGGCTCCCTCGGCCTTCCGGAAGGCGGGCTGTGTGCGCCAGGGGGTCCGGAGGGAGAGGGGTACACGCCAGGCCTGGTCCGGCGTGATTTGGACCCCGGGAGGACGGAGGTGGGGTGCTGGCGGGCTGCTTCGGAGTCCAGGATGAGGATGGAAATACAGCCAAGCTGAGGCTAGCAGCGGGGGCAGGGGGCACCTGGCCTCATGGGGAACTTGGAAAAGGGGAGATGTATCCCTTTTAGGGGAGACAGGGATATTTGGAAAAAATCACGAAAGCCTTTCTTGAACCACCCTCCCCCTCCCCCACCTCTTCTTTGGAAACGGGGTTCCCCAGGCCCCACTGAAATGGACCCTCCTGGGTGCTTCTGTCCAACCTCACGGAGAGTCTGGGCCCAAAAACCCCTCAGGAACCCACCCGCCTTGTTTGTGCCCAGTCTCTCCCCAGCTCCCAGCGTACCCGAGAGGAATGGGGTGACGGCTGGGGTGAGCAAGACGGGGCGCCCCAGGGCCACTGGCCTCTGGAGGGCTTTCCTGAGGCCTCCGGGTCTGGGGTCAGACTTGGATGGGGTGATTCTGGGGTACATCCAGGTGGCAGCCTGCCCCCCTGTGAACACCCTTTCCGTGGGGTGTCAGGTGTGTGTGTGGAGCGCCTTAGGAGGCAGCCGGCGGAGGCTCGGCTTTGTGCGCTCCTGTTTGTTTGTGGATGGACCGCGAATGTAACCAGCATGTAGCCTGTGGGGGCCTCGGGCATCTCCGAGGGGGGCAGGCGGCATGGGTTGTACTTTCCTAGATGCTCTCGGAGCAGCGGGAAGGAGCCAGTAGCCTGCACCCAGCGCCAGGGCCTGGCCCACCGCGGGGAGCGTGGTTCGGAGTCGCCGCCGCGCGCCGGGGACGGTGGGTGGGACCGCGCGCCCCGGGACACTTCGGGGTTCCCTCCCCTCCCCTCCTCCGAGTCCCCGCGCGTGGGCTGGGGCCACAGCGAGGTGCCGGGCAGCGGGGAGAGGAGGCGGGAAGCTGAAGGGGAGACAAACGGCTCCTCTTCTTGGCTCTCGGCCTCCCCAGGAGAGCCCTCCACCGCGCCCCAGCAGGCGCGCCCCCAAACCGGGTCTCTGGAGCTCCCCTAACTCTAAGGGTCCTCGGGGGGCCTACGGGGGCTCCCTGGGCTTTAGGGGGGATGCAGAGGGGCTTGGAGGGAAGGCCAGACGGCGCGCACCCGGCCCGATCGCTTCGGAGGGCGCCGGGGGGCCCTGCCCCGCTGCCCCGGGCGCCGGGAGGCCGGGAGCGCCGAAGCCATTCATTGTACTGCCGGGCGGCGCGGAGCGCGGGAAGGGGGCTGGGATTTGAATGCGCGCCTCTGATTGGCCGCGGCAGGCGCTGACGTCACTTCCCCGCGGGGCGATTAGCCGGCGAGGGGAGGGGGGGCGGGCCAGTGCGCGGGGGGCGGCGGCCGGGGCGCCCGGGGCTGCGGAGCGGGGCGCACGGCACCGGCGGCCCAAGCGCGCGGGGCGCCGTCGGGGCGGGCAGCCCGGGCGCCCCGAAACCACGTGGGGGGCGCGATGGAGGGAGGAAAGGAGGGATGAAGGGGGGGGCTGGGCGGGGGCTGCGGGCCTCGGAGGAGGTGGGAGTCCGGGTGTCTGTCTGTGTGTCTGTCGGTCTCCTCTGCCCCCCCTCCCCGCCCCCCGGGGATCCGGTCCCCACGTGGGGGCCCCCCGGCGCGGCGGTGGCAGCGGCAGCGGCGGCGGCGGCGGCGGCGGAGGAGGGAGGCCCGTTTCTCTCTTTGGTTATCTAGCTGTATGAGTGCCGCCGCGCCGTCATAAAGCTAGATAACCGAAAGCAGAAATGACTCCCGCAACTTCTGCAAAGCGTGTGCGTGTGCGTGTGTGCGAGCGCCCGGCCCGCCGCCCCGGCCCGCGCCCCGGAGCCACCGGAGCCACCGGAGCCCGCGCTGCAGCCAGCGGACCCGCCCGCGGAGCGCCGCGCCCGGACCAGGTACCTGCCCAGCTCGGCGCGCGCTCTCCTCTCTCTCCGGGACAGTTTACAGAACTTGCCAGCTGTCTCCTCCTCCTCCTCCTCCTCCTCCTCCTCCTCCTCCTCCTCCCTGGCCCCCACACCGTCCCCCCAGCGCCGAACCCCAAAGTGGAACGGAGAGGGGGAGTGGGGTTGCAGAGGGGTCGCTGGCGGGAAGGCGCCAAGCCCTGGCCTTCACCCCATAAATCAGGCGGCGGGGAACAATCCCGTCCCGGAGCCTGGGACGGGGATTTTGGGATGCAAATGCGAAGAGAGAGAGAGAGAGGCAAAGGGAGAGAGAGACAGGGGTGGGAGTGGGAGGGGGGCGCGCAGGGGCTGCCCCGCCGCCAACAATGCGGCCCTTTATGGGAATGGTTGGACGGAGCCGGCCATTAGCATGCGGCTGGGGGGTTTGCCGGGAGCCTCGCCCCTCGGCGGCGGCGGCGAGGTCAAGTTCTTGATAATTTGATCACTTTTCACGGGCCCTGGCAGCTGCCTTTGTGTGCGGCTGGGGCGGGGGTCTGTGTGCAGCGGGAAGCGGAGCGGAACCGGCGAGCAGGGAGTGAGCTCCATGGCGAGGGGCCGGGGCGTTGGGGGGGGGGGTGACCGGCTCCCCATACAAACCCCAGGCGGCACGCAGGCAGCCCAGGCCGGGGTCACCCCGGGCACTCACCTCCCCAACTTCCCCAGAGCTCTGAGGGCGCAGGCCGGCTCCCCACAGCCCTCCCCCTCCCCCCCACCCCAGTCGCCACATAAGATGTATTACAATGTCTAGCAAATAAAAAAGCAATTGGGGGAAATCTGCATTCCGTTCCCATGGCAACCCCAGGCAGCACACCCGGCTCCTCTTTTAGCAAAGCCTGGGAAGTGGGGCCCACACAGCGCCGGGCACTGGGGTCTGTCCCTCTTGAGGTCCTTATCCGACTCCAGGTCACTCTCCTCCCTAACGCCCCCCCCAAAGGTCCCAGTCCCCCGCTTCTGTAAACGTGGGGGACCCCCTGAGCAGGAGAGGTCCTGCCCTGGCTTCAGAGAAGAGGGGTTCCGTGTGCGTACAGAGCCCCCCCACTCCCCCACCAGGGTTTGGGGGTGCCTTCTGGGTGCAGGCAGGTGTGTGGGCGCTAGGACAGTCAACTTGGAGGGACTTGAGTGTCACCGCTCAGACCCAGGCCCCGGGCCCCTTTCCCTCACCTACACCAGGAGGCAGAAGACGGGGTGGCCTCTGGGACGCCCCCAGGTCTCCCAGCTCCGTGTGCAGAGGGAGTTGGGGGGGGGGGTCTGTGTGCAGAGAGAGGCCGGGTACCGCCATGCCCACGTTCCTGCCCAGGCCCTGCCCAGCACACTCTCAGAATGACACCAGTGTCTTCTTATTTTCATTCCTCCAAAAGCCTTCTTTTAAAAAAAATAAATATAGTTTTTTGGCCTTTGCTTGCCAAGATCCTTCTGCAAATAGGTTCGATGTGGACAGGATGGGCATTCAGACAGCCCAGGAGGGTAATCTGGTGCCCACCTGGCCAGGGACCACCCGGCTCAGGTAGCCCGCTGGTGGAGGGACACTTCCCGGTGTCACCTTCTGAGTGTGGAGCCAGGGAAGGTGTTAGCGGTTGAGAATAAAACGTAAACAAGGAGAAGAAAAAGGGCCAGTCAGGCCCCTCCTCCGCTCTTGTCCCCAGGGGTCCTCCCCGTTTTTTAGAGGTCACGCTCCCCTTTGCTTGGCGAGCGGCTGGCGGAGGGTGACGGGTGACATGAGTGGCTCAGGATCCGCCAGGCGGCAGGATCCGTGGGCAGCGTCCCGGTTTCTCCTCTCCCCTCCCCGCCCCGGCGCGCACCTGGGAGTCTGTGCGCAGCCCGTGACCTCATTTCGGAGGAAATGGAGCAGCTTTCCCACCCCTTCGCCCTGAGCGCCCGCCTCCCTCCCTCCCTGCCGCTGGGCCTGGGCCCCAGGCTCCCATCTCCCTCCTCCCTCCTCCCTCCCCTCATCCCTTTGCTATTTTGCAAAAACTAGTCCTACTAGGAGCCCCAGGGCTTTGCAGCCTGGCCATCGTTGTGTCCGCAGGCTTCCGATGAGTTGTTTTTCTTTGTGTGTGTGTGTGTGTGTGTGTGTGTGTGTGTGTTTTGTTTTGTTTTTTGGACACCAGGGTCCCAAACCGTCCGGGCAGCCCTTAAACCCGGGGCCAGGGATGGAGGAGAGCAACCGAGCCTGGGGAGAAGGCGGGGTTCTTTCCGCTTTCTACGAAATCCAGTCGGTTCATGCAAACCTCCGGCGGCGGCGGCGACGTGGGAGGGTGGCGAGGCTGGGAGCCGATAGACATGGCCCCAGAGAGAGAGAGAGAGACTACCTCACCGGACTTGGGGTCCGGGGGATTAGGAATAACGGTCCACCTTCAAATTGCCTCTGGCCCCGCAGACTCAGAACGGATGTCCATCCGCCTCTCCTGGCTTTCCCAGAGATGGAGCCAGCTGGACCTCGGGCCTGCATCCCGCTTCCCCAGGGGAGTCCTCCCCACATCTAGGCCTCAGCTTTTTTTTTTTTTTTAATAACACTTCCTTTTTTAAAAAATATATATTTTTTTATTGATTTTTTACAGAGAGGAAGGGAGAGGGATAGAGAGCTAGAAACACCGTTGAGAGAGAGACACATCGATAAGCTGCCTCCTGCACACCTCCCACTGGGGATGTGCCCGCAGCCAAGGTCCATGCCCTTGACCGGAATCGAACCTGGGACCTTTCAGTCCACGCAGGCCGACGCCCAATCCACTGAGCCACACTGGGCTCGGCTAGGCCTCAGCTTTGTGGCAAGTTCAAGCCCCCCAGTGCAAAAAAGGCTTGGGGGAGCGTGGCAATGCGATGCCAGCTGCAGATTGGAAGCCAGCGTGGGATGGGACCTCAAAGGCGTCTGCCCAGCCCGGTTCCTTGGCCAGCTAGCGACAGGGAGCTCAGTGAGGCTCAGGGGTTGGCCAAGGTGGCCCAGCAAGCCGCTGGAGGAGTGCAGATCGCCAGCCTGCCCCCCTCCTGTTCTGGGTGGGCACTGCCAACCCTGACTGTTTGGAACCAGGTAGGCCTCCGCCCCGCTGGAAACGGGCTGATCCGGGGAGCTGTCCGAGGTGCGCTCCGACCTCCTCCGAGAGAGACGCCCCTGGGCGCGCGGGGAGGGAGCGGGGCCCGGAGGCCTCCCAGGGCCCCGGGGAGGCGGCGGCGGCGGCTCTGAAAGGCGTGAAGGCCCGGGATGAGGCGCTCACTTAGCGGGCGTCACTAATCCCAAGTTACAGCCGCTAATGCCCTGATCCGGCCGCTCCCACACGCAGCGCCGCGCTCCCGCCCCAAATGCGCCCTAATCCGCTCGCTGGACCCGAACCCGAACGTGCTTGCCGTCTGGGACGGGCAGGGAGGGGGCAGCCTGAGCTCAGGGGCAGCCCCACGGGGAGGCGTGTACCCCTCGAGGACCGGAGAGCCGCCCCGATTTCTCCCACCCGGCTGTGCGCACCCACAGTTCCCTCCCTGGTTGGCCGCTGTGCCATTTCCATAGCCACCCCCCCCCCGTTTCCCCTCCCCCATGGCGTCTCTGGCACCCAAGTGTGTCTGTGTCGGGGTACCTCTGTCCCCATCCCGCCCTGACTTTTGCCCCTCTCCATCCGCCCGGAGAGAGAGTGGCCAATCAGCGCTGGCCTGGGGTGGGATGCTCGTCACCATGGTGACAGCTGGGCGCCCAGGCCTGGACCGGGGTGTGAAGGGGAGGTGGAGGGATTGGGGTTGGGGAGACAGAGGTGGCAGCTTGTAGGGGAATGGATTCCCCGAGGGGGGCTCCCCTCCATATGGCTCATGTAGGGGCAGAGGTCTGTCTTGGTCTCTCTCTCTCTCTCTCTCTCTCTCTCTCTCTCTCTCTCTAGGAGCTCCCCGAGGCCCCCCCCAAAACTACCTTGCCCTCAGGGCTGTGCTTTCGGGGGCAAGCGACCTTAACCCCTCTCTGAGCCTCAGTTTTCTCATCCGTAAGATGGGCCGCTCTGCAGGCTCCTGGGGAAAGTGCCCAGCACACAGTAAGTGCTTCTCCATCAGCAAGGCGGGCAGGACTACGGAGGGCAAAACTGGGGTGTCCCTCCTTTCGGGGGAAGCCCAGGTTGGGTGTCTTGTGGTTTCCCAGAGCCAGCTATTTAAAAAAAAATTTTTTTAATTGATTTCAGAAAGGAAGGGAGAGGGAGAGAGAGAGAGAGATAGAAACATCCATGATGAGAGAGAATCACTGACAGGCTGCCTCCTGCTAGGGATCGAACCCACAACCCGGGCATGTGCCCTTGACCGGAATGGAACCCGGGAGCCTTCTGTCCAAACTGGCTAGGGCTAGAGCCAGCTTTTTTTTTCTTTTTTTTTAAATATATATATATATATTTTTTTTTTTTTTAAATATATTTTTATTGATTTTATACAGAGAGGAATTGAGAGGGACAGAGAGTTAGAAACATCGATGAGAGAGAGAGTCATCGATCAGCTGCCTCTTGCACACCCCCCACTGGGGATGTGCCTGCAACCAAGGTACATGCCCTTGACCGGAATCGAACCCGGGACCCTTCAGTCCCCAAGCCGACACTCTATCCATTGAGCCAAACCGGTCTTGGCTAAAAAAATATATTTTTTTTTATTGATTTTTTTTATATGGAGAGGAAGAGAGGGCTAGAGAGTTAGAAACATCGATCAGCTGCCCCCTACACACCTCCTATTGGGATGTGCCTGCAACCAAGGCACATACCCTTGCCCGGAATCGAACCTGGGACCCCTCAATCCGAAGGCCGGCGCTCTATCCACTCAGTCAAACCGGATTCGGCTAGAGCCAGCTTTTTTTCTCTCCTCCAGACAGCTGGCAATCAGAGGTGGGGAAGGTGTTTTTTTTTAAAAAAAAAAAAAAACAGAGCCAGGGCAGGGGGCTGTGCTGGAGCCAAACGGTGGTCAGTGCCTCTGAGAATGGGCCCCCAACAGGTCCTTCTTGCCAGCCGGGGCCAGCGTCAGCGCCCCGTTAAGTGGTCCGGGCATTCACAGGCCGGCCCCTCTCGGTAATTGAGCCATGGGGGTTTGAAAAGAGGGCCGGGGCCTCAATGACAGGACCTTGGGCCGGGCTAATTGGTTTTGGTTCAAGGGGCTACTGGGTTTGTGAAAAGCTCCCAGCAGCCTTTCCCACGCCAGAGGCAGGTCGCGGCTTTAAGGAGACGGGTTCGAGGGAACGGGGACCAGGCGGGAGCGCTGGGGCCGAGGGCCTGCGGCTGAGGATGGAGCACTGCCTGCCAGTTTCCCTCCACTGGGAGTGTAGGAGGTCGCTCTGAGGGACCCCAGGGGTGCAGGCAGGCCCCACCAACCTTCACACACACACACACCCCTCCTCTGAGCCCCTGGCACCTCTGCGTTGGGGAGAGGTGTCTCTTATCCCCACTGCAACCTTCCAGAGAGAGAAACCAAGCAATTGCTTGCACAGTTCATCAGACTGCCCTGGCAGCTGCACCAGACCCAACCTGGCCTTTTATTTTAATTTATTTTATTTTAAATATGTGTGTGTGTTTTTTTTGTATTGATTTCAGAGAGAAAGGGAGAGGGAGAGAGGAACATCGAGGATGAGAGAGAATCATTGATCCCGGAATGGGCCCTGACTGGGGAATCGAACCGGGGACCCTTCCGTCCACAGGGAGGCACGCTAGCCGCTGAGCCACATGGGCTAGGGTCAGACGTAGGCTTTTAGAGGCTGGGAAAATTCTGGACCCTATCCCGGGGCAGGAAGTTCAGCTGGTCTCAGGATAACCCACTTCCGCCCCTTGGAATGCCCCCAAACCGCACTGGAGAAGGGCAACCTCGGTGGAAGTGAGCGAGGGAAATGTGTGGAGAGGGAGAAAGAGAGAGAGAGAGAGAGAGAGAGAGAGAGAGAGAGAGAGAGAAGGTGCCATCTATTTCTTTACATTCAAAAAGCGCTAATTGGGCCCAAACCGATTTGGCTCAGTGGTAGAGCATTGGTCTGCGGACTGAAGGGTCCTGGGTTCGATTCCGGTCAAGGGCATGTACCTTGGTTGCAGGCACATCCCTGGTAGGGGGTGTGCAAGAGGCAGCTGGTGGATGTTTCTCTCTCATCAATGTTTCTAGCTCTCTATCTCTCTCCCTTCCTCTCTGTGAAAAATCAATAAAATATATATTTTTTTTTAATTTTAAAAAAGCACTAATTGGCCGAAACCGGTTTGGCTCAGTGGATAGAGCGTCAGCCTGCAGACTGAAAGGTCCCGGGTTCAATTCCAGTCAAGGGCATGTACCTTGGTTGCGGGCACATCCCCAGTGCGGGGTGTGCAGGAGGCAGCTGATGATGATTCTCTCTCATCGACGTTTCTAACTCTCTGTCCCTCTCAATTCCTCTTTGTATAAAATCAATAAAATAGATGCCTCCTGCACACCCCCCACTGGGAACATGCCTGCAACCAAGGTCCATGCCCCTGACCGGAATCAAACCTGGGACACCCCCCAGTCCGCAGACCGACGCTCTACCACTGAGCCAAACCCGTTTCGGCATTCTTGTGTATTTTTTTTTTATTTACATACCGAATCCTGCCCTTATGTGACCATCAGTTTATGTTAAAAGGGTGGCCATAGGGTTGGATGGGAGCTAAAACAATATCCATCCCATTGACAATGACCTTGAGTGGACGGAGACCAGGGTCCCAGCCCTAGGGCCCTCCAGCAGGCTGGAATGCAGTCTCTACCATCATCAGCTCCTCATGGACTCCGAAGTGTGGACCAGGCCTCCGGGGCCGCCGTCTTTGTTCACGAGGAGGCAGGGCCCTGGGAAGGGGCGAGGGGATTGCTTTAGGGGATTACGGAGCGGGCTTTGTTTTTGTGAAGGGCCCCCGCTCCTTTTCTCAAGTTTTCGGGCCGCTAATTGATTCCATTCAGACACCCCTCCTCCCTCCGGGGCGGCCAGCCAGCGGGGGGCCTGAGCGTGTGCGAGAGGAGTGGTCCCAGCCCCTTCCCCCTGCTGGCCCCGCCCCTTTCTCCGCGGTGACCCTGGAAAACGGGGTGAGCCTTCCGGCCTGGGGGTCACAGGCGCTGGGGAGCCCGGGCAGAGGCCGAGACCTCTGCGTGTATGCGTGTGACAGATGGCGACATACATGACAGACAGCGACATACATACCCAGGCCTGTGTGATGGGAAGTCCATGGACACAGAGAGACAGATCCTAGGTGCATGGGGTCCGACCGATGCAGTCACACCCACGGAGCCAACTGGGGTGGGGATGGGGGGGGCCCAGCCTTTCTGTCTTTCCAGAAGCTTCTCTCCTGCCTTCTCCTTTGGAGTCCTTACCAAGCACCCAGCTAGGGTTTCATATATGTGGCGTGTATGCCAGAGGGTTGTTTTTTGTTGTTGTTATTCTTGTTGTTGTTTTAATACACACACACACACACACACACACACACACACACATATATATATATATATATATATATATATATATATATAATTGATTTTTTACAGAGAGGAGGGGAGAGGGATAGAGAGTTAGAAACATCGATGAGAGAGACATTGATCAGCTGCCTCCTGCACACCCCCCACTGGGGATGTGCCTGCAACCAAGGTACACGCCCTTGACCGGAATCGAACCCAGGACCTTTCAGTCTGCAGGCCGATGTTCTATCCACTAAACCACACCGGTTTTGGCTTAATATGTTTTTATTGATTTTGAGAGGAAGGGAAAGGAGAGAGAGAAACATCAATGATGAGAGAGAATCATGGATCGGTGGCCTCCTGCACACCACACACTGGGGACGGAGCCCTCAATTCGGGCCTGTGCCCTGACTGGGAATTGAACCGTGACCTCCTGGTTCACAGGTCGGTGCTCCATCCCTGAGCCACGCTGGCTGAGCCACTGTCCAGCTTGCGTGTGGAGGGGCCTGGAAGTCAGACCAGGAATCTGATTGGGATTGGGAGCTGGTTCAGGCTGATCCTCTGCCAGGACAGCCCTGTTCTCACCCCGGCCTGCTAATGAGCAGGGAGGTGGGGGGAGGGGAGAGACAGGTGACCCTCACACCTTCCCACGTGCCTCCCTTCTCCACACCCTGAGCGGAGGGTGAGCTATTCCTGGAAGGCAAGGCTTTGTGCTAATTAGAACTCTCCTCCAGCTCCCATCTGCACCGTACCCCCCTCCCTGGTCACCCCGCCACCCCCATTCGCGAGCCGACCTAGATTTTCTCACCCCCATAAGTTGGGGGTGCTGGGAGGGGAGCTGCTCCCCGTTTCTGGTCGGATCCCACTCTTTGTGTGCTGCCCGGGTGCCCGGCTGGCATCAGCCCAGCCTTCTCTGTCTCACTCGGTGGAGAAGGACAGGGAGTGGGTACCACCGGCCACACTCAAGGCGAGGCTGGTCCTGCACCAGCCATGTGGGGTTATTTTTTTTAATATATATATATTTTTAATTGATTTTTTACAGAGAGGAAGAGAGAGGGATAGATGGGTTAGAAACATCAATGAGAGAGAATGCTCCTGACCGGAATCGAACCTGGGACCTTTCCGCCCAAAGGCAGATGCTCTATCCTCTGAGCCAAACTGGTTTCGGCTGGAAAACCCCATTTTAAAAGAACATTTAAATTTCATGTTGCTTTTTTCTTTCTTTCTTTCTTTCTTTTTAAATAAGTTTTTATTTTTCATATTATTACAAATGTTCCTTTTTTCCCCCCCACCATTGCTCTCCTCCACCAGGTTCCCACCCCACCCTCTGCCCTTTCCCCTCTCCCCACTGTCCTCATCCATAGGTGCACAGTTTATGTTCAGTCTCTTCCCACGCCCCCCTCTCCCCTTTTCCCCAAGAATCGTCAGTTCACTCCCCTTCCATGCTTTTTTCTTTCTTTCACCTCAGGCCCAATGGATATGGTTGTTTTTGTTTTTTGTTTTTTTAAAAAAACAGAGGCTGTCTCTCATAGAGGCTTCATTGAAGGGAGAGAAAAACACACCATGAACGTCACACAGACGTCATTTAAAGAGAAAGCGCCTCTCAGCCTAGAGGGTGGGGGCAGTCAGGCTTCCTGCCGGATTATCAGCTGGGAATCTCTCTCTCTCTCTCTCTCCCTCTCTCTCTCTCTCTCTCTCTCTCTCTCTCTCTCTCTCTGGTCTTCTCACAATTATCTCTCCTCGAAATTATCTCTCTTTCTCTCTCTCTCCCTCTGGCGTTGTCTCACAATTCTCTCTCCTCGCAATTCTCTCTCTCTCTCTCTCTCTCTCTCTCTCTCTCTCTCTCTCCTTCTCTCTCCTTCTCTCTCTCTCTCTCTCTCTCTCTCTCTGGTCTCCTCACAATTCTCTCTCCTCGAAATTCTCTCTCTTTCTCTCTCTCTCCCTCTGGCGTCATCTCACAATTCTCTCTCCTCGCAATTCTCTCTCTCTCTCTCTCTCTCTCTCTCTCTCTCTCTCTCTGGTGTCTTCTCTCAATGCCCCTCTTTTTTTAGCTCCTGACTCCCCCCCCCAAGGTCCCCACGGGGCTTCGTGTGTAAAAATAGCACGCCCTCCCCGCCCCTCCTCTCACTTCCTCCTGCTCGAATTATCCGGATGGGAATGCGGGTCACCCACTTCTGGACGGTGTAGACCGGGCCTTCCAGAATCGGGAGCGGATCTTCGGGCCGCACCAGGCGGTGCCAGCGTTCCCGAGGGTGGGGACCCAGGCTAAAGGGGGGGGGGTGTCCTGGGTGGTGTCCAGCCGGAGGACTGGCTGCCCCTGTGGCCTTTGCCCTCCCTGACACTCCCTGAATGGAGGCGGGAGGGGAAGACTCAGCATTAGCTCGGACCGAGTGAATAAACCGGGACCCCAATTCCAGGATCGAGGGGGGCAGAGAGCTAGTTTCTGGAGGATATTTTGGCCATTACCACGCAGCGTCTCCTTGACATGCCGCATCCCCGCTCTGGGCTGCTGTCTCTCTGCCTGGGAAACGGGGTTCCTGACTCCAGGGGTCCCTGTGAGAACGGAAATATTCGAACAAGGTGCCTGCATACAGTGGGCGCCTAATCAATGCCAGCTCTTTCTGCAGCTGGGCCCGGGGTGGGTGCACAGGACCAGTCTGAGTCTGGAATTCTTTTTTTTTTTTTTAATATATTTTATTGACTCTTTACAGAGAGGAAGAATAGAGAGTTAGAAACATGGATGAGAGAGAAACATCGATCAGCTGCCTCCTGCACACCCCCCACTGGGGATGTGCCCGCAACCAAGGTCCATGCCCTTGACCCGAATCGAACCTGGGACCTTTCAGTCCGCAGACCAACGCTCTATCCACTGAGCCAAACCCGTCTCCGTGGGGCTCAGCATTTCTAACAGGAGGTTTTTACTTCTGCAAAGTGGCCTGGGGTCCCTGGCTGGGCAGATGCCCAAAGGGGAGGGTCAGGGGGTCCCCCCAGGGTCCCCTCCCTTCCCCCGCCCGGGGCTGGGGCTGCGGCTCTCCGCGCTGCGCTGGGCCCCAGGCACATCCCTATCCCGTGGGCCTGCGTTTCCCGGGCTCCAGCTCTGAGCGCACAGGGGTTCGGCCAACCGGGGCAGCCCGGGGTGGGATTGGGGGGGTGCCCGGCCTGCTGACTGGCAGGATGGAGCTAGGGGTGACCCCTCCACTCAGCCAGGACCCCCCAAGGGCCTCCCTCCCGCCTCCCCGGCTGCGATCTCGGAGCTGGAAGGGAGCGTGTCAGGCGGGAGCGGGGGCGCCCGGGGTCCCCCTCTGTCTTCCAGCCGCTGCCCTGCCTGAGCCTCCCTCCCCACGCCATCCCGGGGCGCAGCGCCCTCCCTCTCCGCGGGCACAACCTCTCCGTGGGCACCGGTTCCCTCCTCCGAGGGCGACGGCGGGAAGGTGAGTGGCCCGGGCATCCCCATCCCCTCTCCGCTCCGCGCGCCCCGGACCATGCGCCTTGGAGCCTGAAAGACCAATCACGGCCGGCGGCGGAGAGGCTGCGCTCCCCTGGGTCCCCCCAAGGCCACGCTGGTTCCCAGCCCGGGTCCGAGGCCGCCCCGCCCGCCCCCTCCTCCCGGCGGAACGGCGCTCACCGCGCACTCACCGGCGCGTGGTGTTTGGCGATTCCATCCGGCGGCGGCGCGGGGCGCACACAGTAGGCGCTTTGGTGGCGGCCGCACTGAAGGTCCCGGCCCCCGATGCCCTCCCCCGCCCCCCGCCCAACCCCGGGGGTTCCGGGTCCGAGTCCTGCGGAGCCCGCGGCGCGCGGGGGGCCTCGCCCCGCCAGTGGGGACGGCGTGCGGTGCGCTCCTTCGGGGCGCGCGGGTTCCGACCCCCCAAAGGCCGGCCGCGCGCCCCCTGTTCGGGCTCCGACCCCCCAAAGCCCGGCTGCGCGCCCCCTGTTGGGGCTGCGGAGCCGGAGTCCCCGGGCCCGGACCCGGGCGCAGCGTCCGCACGACCGGCCGCCCGGCCAGCACTCCTCGCCGCTGGCACCGGGGCGCGGGCACCAGGGCTCGCGCCCCCCTCGGGTCTGGGAGGCCTGGGGACCCCGAGGTCCCGGCGCGGGGGTTGCCGGGGCCGGAAGTCACCCTGAGAGCGCGACGCAGAGCGGCTGCCTGGCCGCCGGGACGCCGGGCGCCCCGGACCCCGCGCCCCGGAGAGCCCCCCGCTCGGCAGTGCCCCCCAACCCGCGCCCGGCGGGACCCCGGGTATGAAGGACCCCAGGAAGCCTCGGCGACGCCGGAGTCCCCCTTCCCGCCCGGACCCCGGACCCTCCGTCGCGGCTGCTGCCGCCCCGGGTCGCCGCGTGCGCTCCTGGCGGCCGTGCGCTCTGGCCGGGCGGCTGCGGGGCCCGGGGCTTCCAGCCTCCCCGCGGCCTCAGGGCGCGCTGGGCTGCAGGAGGGTCCCCAGAAACGGCCGCTTCAGGTAGGACCGCCCTGCCCTCTGCTTGTGTCCCAGCCACAATGGAAGACTCGAGGCCTAAAGGACCAGCCGCCCGAGGCCGCCCTTCCCGGGTTTGGGGAGGGAGGGTCCGCGGGCCGAGGCGCAGAGGGCGCGCGGAAAGGGCTGGGGTCTGGCGTGGTCTTGGCCTGGAGGCTCCCTTCGCTCCTCCCGGAATCAGGGTGGACGCTGGAGCTCGACCCCAGCAACTTTGAGCTCGACCCCTGCGGGCCTGGGTCCCTGCAGGCCAGAGCTGTGCTCCTCTGCGCCCCCCCACTCACACCCCATCCTGGGGAGGAATTTACGCACAATCCATTTTGTTCTGGCTGCTCCGGGTACCCCATGCATGTGCGAGTTTGTACAGAGGGACGGGGGAGCTTCGAGAATGTTCCTTGGTGCTTATCGAGTTGCTCTTTGTGCCTGGCCCGGTGACTGGGGGCCTGTCTGGCAGGGAGGGTGATGGTTTCCTGTCGGTGATTTAAAAAAATATATTTTTTTATTGATTTCTTTACTGAGAGGAAGGGAGAGGGATAGAGAGTTAGGGACATGGAAGAGAGAGAAACATCCATCAGCTGCCTCCTGCACACTCCCCACTGGGGATGTGCCCACAACCAAGGTACATGCCCCTGACCGGAATCGAACCTGGGACCCTTGAGTCCGCAGGCTGACGCTCTACCCACTGAGCCAAATTGGCTAGGGCCCCAGTCGGTGATTTTTGGCATAGACAGAGCTGTCTGGCCTGACTTCTTTTTAAATTATTTTTATTATTTAAGCCTGACTTATTTTTAAAAATATATCTTATTGATTTTGTACAGAGAGGAAGGAAGAGAGAGAGAGAGTTAGAAACATCGATGAGAGAGAATCATCGATCAGCTGCTTCTTGCACCCCCCCCCCCACCGGGGATGTGCCCGCAACCAAGGTACATGCCCTTGACTGGAATCAAACCTGGGACCTTTAAGTCCGCAGACCGATGCTCTATCCACTGAGCCAATCCGGTTTCGGCAGGCATGGAATAAATTGAGCAAGCCTGCCCCCTGGGGGTGGGGGTGGGGGTAGGGGTGGGGGAAGGGAGTCCGCGTATGGGTGAAGAGACACCCCTATTGGCAGCAAGACTCCAAGGGCCAGATCCCGGGGCCACATCCTGCCCCTTCTCTCTGAGCCCCCTCTGTCCTGGCCAGGCAGGGTGGACAGCCAGCGAGGGCCCCAGCTGCAGGAGGAGAAAAACAGGGTGCAGCCAAGACCGTGTGGCTCAGTGGATAGAGCGTCAGCCTGCGGACTGAAGGGTCCCAGGTTCGATTCCGGTCAAGGGCATGGACCTTGGTTGCGGGCACATCCCCAGTGGGGGGTGTGCACGAGGCAGCTGATCGATGATTCTCTCATTGATGTTTCTGACTCTCTATCCCTCTCCCTTCCTCTCTGTAAAAAATCAATAAAATATATTATTTAAAAAAAAAATACCAGAGTGCAGCCCCCCACATGAGTTACTGTGGACAAGGATTCAAGGCCCCCCATAGAGGCTGGCCTCTCCCTCCTCCCTCCTCCCCCCCCTCCGAGCCCGGGGAGAAGCCACGTCCATTCAGCCGCCCGCCAGCTTCGGCGGTGGGCGTGCGGGTGTCTAAATCGAATTTGGCAAATCAGATCATGGTTTAAACGCACTGTTTAGAGCGGTCCTGCCGAGAAGCTTTTCACAAAAGGGATCGTCATTTTGTGATGCTAATCGCCGCCCGCCCATGTATCTCCTTTGTGAGTTCCGATGGGGGCGCACCGGGGTGGGGCCACTCGGAAATCGGGGTGCAGGGCCGGGGCGACGGGGGGGCGGGGTGGGCCTGCCTTCTCTGACCTCTCGCGTGGAATGGGGGCGCATGTCCTGGCTCTCGCGGGGTGGCGGGGGGGGGGGGACCCCGGGATGCGTGTCACTCAGCCTGATCATCCTCATCCATCGCACTCATCTTATTTTTTTTTTCTAACTTGATAGAGCAACTGGCTCCTCTTCTTTTTTTAAAAAAATATATTTTATTGATTTTTCACAGAGAGGAAGAGAGAGGGATAGAGAGTTAGAAGCATCCATGAGAGAGAATCATCCATCAGCTGCCTCTTGCACACCCCCTACTGGGTATGTGCCCGCAACCAAGGTACATGCCCTGGACCGGAACCGAACCCGGGACCCTCCCTCTCTGATCTGAACCCTCCTTTGTCTCCCTGAGCGTCTGGTACCCCCGGTGCCAGGATCGCCAAGGAGATCGGAGTCGCCCAGATACGCATCCGCCCCTGGGTGAGGTCAGCCGTTCAAAAAATAAAAAAAAATATGTCCTTTCTCCCCATTCCCCCGGCCGCCTGGATGTGCCGGTGACTTTTCCCACAGGTTGAAACGAGGTCTCCCAGGAAAACCTGTCTCCGGATTGCTATGAAAGTGTTTTATAGCCGAAACCGGTGTGGCTCAGTGGATAGAGCGTCAGCCTGCGGACTGAAAGGTCCCAGGTTCGATTCCGGTCCAGGGCATGGACCTTGGATGCGGGCACATCCCCGGTAGGGGGTGTGCAAGAGGCAGCTGGTCGATGTTTCTCTCTCATCGACGTTTCTAGCTCTCTATCTCTCTCTCTTCCTCTCTGTAAAATATCAATAATATATATATATATATATATATATATATATATATATATATATTTTTTTTTTTTTTAAGTGTTTTATACACCCGGAGCCCCTCAGCCTTGCTCTGCAGAGGGAGAATAGGATGGAGGGGGCATCTGGGGGAGAGAGAAAGAAGGGGGGGGACAGAGACGGCTCAGGGATGGCAGGATAAAGGAAGGAAGTGAGCAGGAAGCTGGGGAGGGTGGAGTGGGAGCTGGGGGGCGTGGAGAGGGAGCGGGGAGCAGACCCTGCCAACGGGCACAGGCCCTGATGCAGCCCCTTTGTCAAAGCGGCGGCCGCGATGGGCGCACCCCTGGCTCCTCAGTAGTTAGGGCTGTGTGTTGGCATGACGACTCGGAGCAAGGAGATGGAGGAGCGCCCTGGTAAATGCTAAATGCGCTGCTTGTTCTTGGCCTCTCGGGGAGATGGGGGAGAATATTCACCAGGCACAGTGCCAGGGCCGGCCGGGGGCATGGAGAGCCATGGAGGCAGGTGCTGGCCCTCGGGGGAGAGGGGGGTCCCCCAGCTGGACGCGCCTCCTGCTCCTTCCTGGAGGGTCTTTGTTCCCCAGTTGGGATGCCAGAGGTACCCATGTCTGCTCCTCTCTGGGTTGTCTGTGTCTGACGGGTTTGGTTCTTCTTCTTTTTTAAAAAAAATATTTTATTGATTTTTTTACAGAGAGGAAGGGAGAGGGATAGAAAGCTAGAAACATCGATGAGAGAGAAACATCGACCAGCTGCCTCCTGCACACCCCCCACCGGGGATGTGCCCGCAACCAAGGTCCATGCCCTTGACCGGAATCGAACCCGGGACCCTTCAATCCGCAGGCAGACGCTCTATCCACTGAGCCACGCTGGTTTCGGCCTCCTCCTCCTCCTCCTCCTCCTCCTCCTCCTCCTCCTTTTTCTTTTTCTTCTTCTTCTTCTTTTTTAATGTTTATTGACTTCAGAGAGGAAAGGAGAGGGAGAGAGAGGCAGAAACATCCATGAGGAGAGAAGATCATGGATCGGCTGCCTCCTGCAGGCCCCACACTGGCGATCCAGCCCGCAACCCTGGGCATGTGCCATGACGGGGAATCGAACTGTAAACCTCCCGGTACCTAGGTGGATGCTCAACCCCTGAGCCAGGCCGGATGGGCTGGTTTATTCTTTTTTTTTTTTTAATACATTTTTATTGATGTTTTACAGAGAGGAAGGGAGAGGGAGAGAGAGTTAGAAACACCGATGAGAGAGAAACATCGATCAGCTGCCTCCTGCACGCCCCTCACTGGGGATCGAGCCTGCAACCAGGGCATGTCCCCTGACCGGGAATCGAACCTGGGACTCCTGGTTCCTAGGTTGACGCTCAACCACGGAGCCATGTGGCCTGGGCTCTGGGGAAGCAGCCTGTGCTCGGCTGGGTTGCTAGGGGTGGCTCTGGAGCACCTCTCGCTTTGGGCTGGCGATACACCTGGAGGATTTGCAGGGATGAGGGGGAGGGGGTGCTGGGGGGAGGGAGGGGGGGCTCAGGGCTGGGCCTCTGGGAGCCCTGGCGGGGTGCTAGGAGGGAGGGGTGAGAAGCATCCCGCCCCCTCCTGGCCTCTCCCCATTGTCAGTGGGATCCACAGCCTGCCTGTGCCTCAGTTTACCCACAGAGGGAGGGGTGCACCTGTCCGTACATCGGGACACCCCCCCCTCCCGGGGCAGCGCTGTCCTCTGGGGCAGGGACAGGGCTCCGCGGCCTCTGTCCAGTCTCCTGTGGTCTGTTCCTCCTTCCTGTCCACCCAGCTTGGTGGCTCAGAGCTGGAGGGGTGGGGAGTGCCTCTGAGGGGGGGGTGCGTGTTTCCCTGGGTGTACTGGGGGGGATGGCTCCGTGGGACCGGGGGTCCCACCTGGCATTTGGTCCTAGCCGGTGTGGCTCAGTGGGTAGAGCGTCGGCCTGCAGACTAAAGGGTCCCTGGTTCGATTCCGGTCAAGGGCATGTGCCTCGGTTGCAGGCTCTGCCCCAGCCCCAGGCCCTGGTCCAGGCTCCTGCAGGAGGCAGCCTATCGATGTGTTTCTCTCCCATCGATGTTTCTCTCCGCCTCTCCCTCTCTCTCCCCCGCTCCCTAAAAATCAGCCCTAGCTAGTGTGGCTCAGTGGATAGAGCCACAGTCGGACTGCGGACTTGAGGGGGTCTTGGGTTCAATTTCCGGTCAAGGGCACATGCCTGGGTCACGGGCTCGATCCCCAGAGGCCGCCAATCAATGATTCTCATCCCTGACGTTTCTCTCTCTCTCTCTCTCTCTCTCTCCCTCTGAAATCAATAAAAATATATTTTTAAAAAATCAATGGAGCCAAAACCGGTTTGGCTCAATGGATAGAGCGTCGGCTTGGGGACTGAAGGCACCCGGGTTCGATTCCGGTCAAGGGCATGGACCTTGGTTGCGGGCACATCCCCAGTAGGGGGTGTGCAGGAGGCAGCTGATGGATGTTTCTCTCTCATCAATGTTTCTAGCTCTCTATCCCTCTCTCTTCCTCTCTGTAAAAAAATCAATAAAATATATATTTTTTTAAATCAATGGAAAAATATCCTTAGGTGAGAATTAACAACGACAAAAAAAAAAGGAGAAGATACATGGAAAAATACTTAACAAACAAACAAACAAAAAAGAAACCGGTGTGGCTCAGTGGATAGAGCCTCGGCCTGCGGACTGAAACCGGTGTGGCTCCGTGGAGGCCGACGCTCTATCCACTGAGCCGCACCGGCCAGGGTGAGTTCATTCTTGCATTATTTTTATTATTATTATTAATTGTTGTATTTCTATGCAAACAACGGTATGCGTACGCGTCCCCGCCCCTGGGTGTCTGTGTGCACATGTGTGTGCGTATACATGTATATGACAGGCTTGTTTTTTTTTAATGCCGCTCATTGTGTGGGGCGACGTGTGAGGGTCTGGCCGGGTGTGGTGGGGGCCCCGCCAGCAGGGGTGGGGAGGATGGGGGGTGGGGGGGGCCATCTGCCGAGAGCTCACACACCTCCCAGCCTGTCCGCCGTCCGTCCGTCTGTCCGTGGGGGACCTGTCCGACACCTCTCCAGTCGGACACCTCTCCCCGGGGCCTGTCTCCTGCTGTCAGTGTAAGTGAGGGGGAAAGAGAACCCCCAGACCGGCCTATAAAAGCTGTGTCTGGCCGAAACCCGTGTGGCTCAGTGGATAGAGTGTCGGCCTGCGGACTCAAGGGTCCCGGGTTCGATTCCGGTCAAGGGCATGTACCTTGGTTGCGGGCACGTGGAGGTGTGCAGGAGGCAGCTACGCAATGTTTCTCTCCCATCGATGTTTCTAACTCTCTATCCGTCTCTCTTCCTCTCTGTAAAAAAAAAAATAATAATTATATATATATATATAAAATGTAGAACATACAGAGAGGAAGAGGGAGGGATAGAGAGCTAGAAACATCAATGGGGAGAGAGAAACACCGATCAGCTGCCTCCCGCACACGCCCCCACTGGGGATGTGCCCGCCACCAATGTACATGCCCCCGACTGGAATCGAACTCGGGACCCTTCAGTCCGCAGGCCGATGCTCTATCCACTGAGCCAAACCGGTCAGGGCCCAAAATATATATATATATTTAAAAAGCTGTGTCTGGCCCGGACATGCGGGGACAGCCATAGACTGTGGATCGTGTGGGGCAGTGGTTGGGGGGGAGGAGATAAGGGAGGAAGACTTATAGCTGCTACCCAGCCTCTCCCACGATGGCCCCTACCTCCTCCAGCCCCCGGGGGTGGGGGGAGAGGGGAGGGGAGGGGAGGGGAGGGGCCCCGGGCAGCTGCAGGGCTGTGTTAGTAAACATTTCCATCATCAGCCCCCCTCCCCCCCTCCCCTCCTCTGGGGCCGCACAATGAGCGCATTGTCCGACCGGGGAGGGCCGGCCGTTCCCAGCATTGTCCGCGGGCCGGGCAGGGGCCCCGGCCAGACAGGGACAGATGCCCGCGCCCGCGCGGCCGGCTTTGTGCGCGGCCCCCGGACAAGGCCCGGCCTTGTTGGCGTGGCTGCCGGCTGCTGCGCGCACGTCTCCCCGTGTTCATTAGTTCTGCATGCACGTCTGAGAGGGGGGCCCCCCTCCCCCCGAGATCTGTTTGCCTTTGGAGGGGTGGGGGGTGCAGGGAGAGACACCGTGTGGCCATGGCTGGGCCCACTGGGACCCAGGATGCCGGCCTGGCTGCAGTCTCAGCTCAGCAAGCTCAGCAGAACCCCGTGTTTCTGTCTCTCTGCTCTTTTTTTTGGGGGGGGGGCCTGGGTTTCCTTCCTGGGGGGCCCCCACACCCCTCCCGCTCAGAGCTGGTTAGCTCTGGCGACAGGGCGCTCCCTGGCTGCCACCCAGACCCCCCTGCCGGCCGGGGCCTGTCCATCTGTCCGTCTGCATCGCCCCCCGGGACCGGCCAGTCTGGACCCTCCTCGGTCCCCCAGCCAGATGGCCGGGCTGTTTATCGCATTAGGCCCACCCTCCCCCTGGCACTCTCCTGGCCCCAGACCCCACTGCCCATGTGGGGGGTCGGGATCCGATTTGGGATCTCAAGGAGAAGCCCCCACGTGGGCCTGGGCCTGAGCAGGGACAGGGTCCAGGAGACAGGACTCAGCGTACGATGTCCCTGTCGCTGGTCGCTGTGTGACCGCAGGCTGCCCATCTCCCCCCCCCCCGCCCCGCCCCCCGAGGTGGAATGAGTGAGTTGAGCCCTAGCCGGTGTGGCTCAGTGGATAGAGCGTCAAGCCTGAGGACCAGAGGGTCCCGGGTTCGATTCCGGTCAAGGGCACGTACCTCGGTTGCAGGCTCCTCCCCGGCCGGGGCTCTGGTCCATCGGGGTTCGGCAGGAGGCAGCCCATCGAGGTGTCTCTCTCCCATCGATGTTTCTCTCGGCCTCTGCCTCTCTCCCCCACTCTCCCTAAAAATCAATGGAAAACTATCCTCCGGTGAGGATTAAAAAAAAAAAACATACAAAAAAACAAAACAAAACAAAAAAAACAGCCCTGGCCGGTATGGCTCAGTGGATAGAGCATCGGCCTGTGGACCAGAGGGTCCCGGGTTCGATTCCGGTCCAGGGCACGGACCTCGGTTGCAGGCTCCTCCCCGGCCCGGGCTCTGGTCCATCGGGGTTCAGCAGGAGGCAGCCCATCGAGGTGTCTCTCTCCCATCGATGTTTCTCTCGGCCTCTCCCTCTCTCTCCTGCCCTCCCTGTGGGAAAACACCCCCGGGGGAGGAGGATTCACAAACAACAACAGGAAATGAGGGAGCTGAGCTCAGGGAACCTCCAAGTTCCTTTGGGGCTCAGATGTCTGTGTGGGTGGTGGGGGACTCCTGAACCTGGGTCCATGCAGGTCCCATGGGGAGGGTTTCATTTCTGTGGACACTGGGGGGGGTGGGCCTCCGTGTTCGAGGGGACAGAGGGTCAGGAGCCGCAGAGCCTCTGCTCCCAGGTCCTCACAGAAGCCCCTGGAGCCCAAGTCCCCCCCTCCTTGCACCCCTACAGTGGGAGACAGACCGGGCCAGCCAGAGGGAGCCTGGCAGGGCAGCCAGAGGGAGGCTGGAGCCAGGGCGGCTGCGGCCAACCTGGGCCCTGGGCCTGGTCACCCGGTGCAGGCCCTGGCGTGGGGGCGGGCTCAGAGGGCCCCCCCCTCTCCCGGGCACCTTTCTGGGCCCTGCCTTCTGCTTCCAGCTCTCACAGTGACCCCAGGAGGAGGGAGGGGGGCGGGGGGCGTGGAGGGCACCCCCTCTTTTTATTATTTTTTAAAATATATTTTATTGATTTTTTTACAGAGAGGAAGGGAGAGAGATAGAGAGTCAGAAACATCCATCAGCTGCCTCCTGCACACCCCGCCACCGGGGATGTGCCCGCAACCAAGGTCCATGGCCTTGACCGGAATCGAACCCGGGACCCTTCAGTCCGCAGGCCGACGCTCTATCCACTGAGCCACACTGGTTTTGGCCCGATGTTTCTTCCCGTGGCGTCCATCCCGGCTCATTGCTTACAGGTCTGCTGACTCCACGTGGTCTGGTGGTTCAGGGAATGCTGGGGCCTCAGGGCGGAGCTGGGGGTGGCCCGATTCCTTCTCTCCTCCCTGCCTTGTCAGGCCCCCCATCTCTGGTGCTCCCCCCGCCCGTCTCTCCTCCAGGGCGGAGGACTCTCGGGGACCTTTGGCATCACCTTTGGGTGCTCAAGTCCAGACTGGGCCTGGGCCTGGCCGGTGTGGCTCAGTGGATAGCGCGTCGGCCTGCGGACTGAAGGGTCCTGGGTTCGATTCCGATCAAGGGCATGTACCTCGGTTGCAGGCTACTTCCTGGCCCCGGCCCTGGTTTGGGGAGGGGCGGGGCGCATGCAGGAGGCAACCCACCGATGTGTTTCTCTTACATGGATGTTTGTCTCTGTCTCTCTCTTCCACGCTGTCTAAAAATCAATAGGGAAATAGCCTCGGGCCAAAACCGGTGTGGCTCAGTGGATAGAGCGTCAGCCTGCAGACTGAAGGGTCCCGGGTTCGATTCCGGTCAAGGGCATGGACTTTGGTTGCAGGCACACCCCCAGGAGGGGGTGTGCAGGAGGCAGCTGATGGATGTTTCTCTCTCATAAATGTTTCTAACTCTCTATCCTTCTCCCTTCCTCTCTGTAAAAAAATCAATAAAATATATATTAAAAAAAGAAAGAAAGAAAGAAAGAGTAGAGCCGAAACCAGTTTGGCTCAGTGGATAGAGCATTAGCCTGCGGACTGAAAGGTCCCAGGTTCGATTCCGGTCAAGGGCATGTACCTTGGTTGCGGGCACATCCCTGGTGGGGGGTGTGCAGGAGGCAGCTGGTCGATGTTTCTCTCTCATCGACGTTTCTGGCTCTCTATCTCTCTCCCTTCCTCTCTGTAAAAAATCAATAAACTATATATTTTTAAAAATCAATAATATATATATTTTTAAAAAGAGTAGATGTTGGAGCACAAGGCAGGGGTGAGAGCGAGGGGAGAGGGGGGTAGGGGGTACAGGGCCTCGGGACAGCTGCCCGCTGCTCCCCAGCCCCTCCCCTCGCCTCCCTCCGGGGTTTTCGGGGTTTTAGCTGCCTCAGCTGCAGCCCGGAGCTCCTTAATCTGGTGATCCGCGCGGTGCTGGGGGGCGGGCAGACGGCGGCTTTAGGAGGTGACAGGGGGTCTGGGGGCGTCGCACTCTGCTGACCGAGCGCGGGCAAAGCCAGGCAATCGCATTCTAGGCGGGCTCCCGTCCTGTCCCACCCGGGGCTGGGCCGCTCAGCGCAGCAGCAGCTTCGGGGTGCCCCGGGAGGCCTGGGGGCTGGCCCGCACCCAGGCAGCCCTCATCCCAGCACCACCACCACCACCACCACCACCACAGCCCTTTGTTCCTCCCCGGGAAGCTCCCCAGACCTCAGCCTCCCGCCCCCTGTGCCTGGCGAAGGTGCTAGAATGTGCGGTGGCTGCTCACAGCCCCCCCCCCCCCCCCCGTTTGCAGGTAAACTCCCCTCTCCCCTCCCGGCTCCCCTTTCCTCCTCTCTCCGACAGCCAGCCAGCCAGCCAGGAAAATGCTGGTGGGGTGGGGGGGTTGGGGTTTATTGAAGAACTGGGCAAAGTGTGCTGGGACCTGTGCCTCCCCTGGCCCTGGCTGGTGTGGCTCAGTGGGTAGAGCGTCGGACTGCGGACTGAAGGGTCCTGGGTTCGATCACATGCCCAGGTTGTGGGCTCGATCGCCAGTGGGGGGGGGCGGGGCGGGCATGGAGGAGGCAGCCGATCCATGGTTTTCTCTCATTGTTTTTTTATTTTATTTTATTTTCAGAGAGGAAGGGAGAGGGATAGAAATAGAAGCATCGGCCAAGACCGGTTTGGTTCAGTGGATAGAGCGTCGGCTTGGGGACTGAAGGGTCCCGGGTTCGATTCCGGTCAAGGGCATGTATCTTGGTTGTGGGCATATCCCCAGTAGGGGGTGTGCAAGAGGCAGCTGATCGATGACTCTCTCTCATCGATGTTTCTAACTCTCTATCTCTCTCCCTTCCTCTCTGTACAAAATCAATAAAATATTTTTTTTTTTAAAAAAAGAAAGAAATAGAAGCATCGATGAGAGAGAAGCATCGATCAGCTGCCTCCTGCACACCCCCCCACTGGGGATGTGCCCGCAGCCAAGTTTACGTGACCTTGACTGGAATGGAACCTCGGACCCTTCAGTCCGCAGGCCGATGCTCTATCCACTGAGCCACACTGGCCAGGGCCAGGGGAGGCACAGGTCCCAGCACCCTTGCCCAGTTCTAGAATCAACGCACCTCCACCACCAAACCTGCAACCCCAGCTACGTGTCCTTGACTGGAATCGAACCTGGGACCCTTCGGTTCACAGTGCTGGTGCTCTATCCACCGAGCCACACCCGTTTCTGCTCGCCTCTTGCCCTTGAGAGTCCTGCCTGGGTAGGTTCTGAGACGGTGAGGTGACTCCTCCTCCTCATCTCTCCCCCCCTCCCCTCCCTCCTCCCCCCCCTCACCTCCCTCCTTCCCCCGGGAGCAGCTGGTACCTACTTTGGGCCTAAGAATACCTGAATGAGATTTGTAGGCCACCGCCCTCCCCTGAGGGCAGGGTTCCTCCCGGCCTTTCTCCTTCTATCCTGTGCTGTGTGAGGGCCAGCCTCTTTTCCGCGGCTCCAAACATGGAGAAAGGGGGCGGGCGGGAGGGGAAGGGGTGGGAGCTTGAGTCTTGCTAAGGGCACAGGACTGGAATCCAGAGCCCGCCCCCCAACCCCTCCTCCCCCCCCCCCCCCCCCACACACCCCAACAGGCCAGGCCAGAGTCGCTGTCCTGAATCTCCATCACTCAGGCGGCCGGATGGAGCAGCATCTGTCTGCCGAGTGCAGACTCCACGCCCATCCTGCGCCTGGGGCCTGGGGCCTGGGACCGAGGGAAGCACCCCCAACCCATCCCACCAGGAGGGGGGGAGTTGGGGGGGGAGGGGGCCAGGGGAGGGGGGGTCTTTGCGTTTGGCCATCATTAGTCCCCTTGTCCCAGCGTGAGCCCCGGACAGGCCTCTGGAAGGATGTCCCCGTGTCCGTCTGTCTGTCCACAGGTCCTCCGCGGGGTGGGGTGGCGCCCTCTCCCCAGCGGTCCTCCCTGCGCTCCTCCCCTCCCTCCTCTCCTCGCCGCCTGCCCCCGGCGGCTGGCCGCCGGGCCTGGACCGGGGGCCAGGCTGCCGGTTGCCAGGGGAGCGGGAGGCAGGGCTGAGCTATGCAGGGAACAGGCCCGGCCTGTCAGAGCGGCTGAGATGGACCGCCGCCCGCCGGCCCCGGCAGCTGGGCTCAGGCGGGCCTCGGCTCTTGTTCGGCTCCTGAGAACGAACGCCCAGCCCGGTAGGTTCAAGGGCAAACGCGCTATTCATCAGGCAGGGGTTCCTGACGTGCCCCCTCCCCCCGGGATGGGTCCCCCCAGCCCCCCTTCCTCTCTCTCTCTCTCTCTCTCTCTCTCTCTCTCTCTCCCTCTCTCTCCCTCTCTCTCCCTCTCTCCCCCTCTCTCTCTCTCCCTCCCCCCCTCTCTCTCCCTCTCTCTCCCTCTCTTTCCCTCTCTTTCCCTCTCCCTCCCTCTCCCTCCCTCTCCCTCCCTCTCTCTCCCTCTCCCTCTCTCTCCCTCTCCCTCTCTCTCCCTCTCTTTCCCTCTCCCTCCCTCTCTCTCCCTCTCCCTCTCTCTCCCTCTCTTTCCCTCTCCCTCCCTCTCTTTCCCTCTCCCTCTCTCTCCCTCTCTCTCTCTCCCTCTCTTTCCCTCTCCCTCCCTCTCTTTCCCTCTCCCTCTCTCTCCCTCTCTCTCCCTCTCTCTCTCCCTCTCTCTCTCTCCCCCCTCCTCTCTCTCTCTTCCTTGCAGCACATTCCCGGGTTCCTTTGGTGAGGACTCACACCCTTCTCCTCCTCCTGCCCAGCTCCCCCCCCCCCCCAGGCCAGGCGGGAAGAGACAACGGCCGCAGGAAACCATTCAGGCAGGACCCCGGCCACGCTGGCTTGCCCCCCACTCCCAGGGCCCCGTGGGCCCACTCCCCTCTGACTGGGGGCGCCCAGGGGCCACCAGCCTTTGTGGGTTTCTTTTAAACATATATTTTTATTGATTTCAGAGAGAGAGAGAGAGACATCCACAATGAAGAGAGAATCATGGCCGAAACTGGTGTGGCTCAGTGGATAGAGCGTCGGCCTGTGGACTGGGCGGAGGGGGGGGGGTGTCCCGGGTTCGATTCCGGTCAAGGACATGTACCTTGGTTGCGGGCACATCCCCAGCAGGGGGTGTGCAGGAGGCAGCTGGTCGATGTTTCTCTCTCATCGGCATTTCTATAATAGCTCTCTATCCCTCTCCCTTCCTCTCTGTGGAAAACCAATAACATATATATATATATTTTTTAAAATGAATAAAGTTTCTTTGCAAAGCCACCCGCGTCTCTCTTCTGTTTTCCTGGGAAGACATGGGAGAAGGGAGTGAGGCTCAGGGACCAGCAAAGACAGATCGTGGTGCACGGATGTGGGGGGGGGAGGGGTGCTGGCGTAGGCGGGGGAGGGAGAAGGTGCCCCCCCAAGGCCTTCGGGAGCCTGTCTGCCTGACCCGGGCTGGGGTCCTTTGGGTAAGAGGGTGAAGGTCGCTGGCTGGCCTTGAGGGTGGCAGCCACAGGGGCCCCACCCTCGGGAGAGGGTCTCTGGAGGTTTTGGACTGCGTGAGGCAGCCCCCAAACGCCTCCTCAAGCTCCACTAAACGTCTTCTCATTTATTTATTTTTTAAAATATGTATTTTATTGATTTTCTTTTTTTTTTTACAGAGAGGAAGGGAGAGGGAGAGAGAGTTAGAAACATCGATGAGAGAGAATCATCGACCAGTTGCCTCCTGCACGCCCCCCACTGGGGGGTCAAACCAGCAACCCCCGGGCATATGCACTGACCAGGAATCAAACCCTGACCTTCCGGTTCATAGGTGGGCGGTCAGCCTCTGAGCCACGCCGGCGGAGCCTGGGAAGTTTTGGCATGCACCTGCAAAATCACAGCATGGGTTCCCCGTGAAAATTAATAATATACACTTTCTGCCGGAAATGGTTTGGCTCAGTGGATAGAGCGTTGGCCTGCGGACTGGAGGGTCCCGGGTTCGATTCCGGTCAAGGGCATGTACCTTGGTTGCAGGCACATCCCCAGTTGGGGGGGGGGGTGCAAGACGCGGCTGATCATTGTCTCTCTCTCACTGATGTTTCTAACTCTATCTTTCTCTCTGTAAAAAAAAATCAATAAAATATATATATTTTAAAAATCACAGCATGGATTTTTTTTGTGAGAATTCATAATCTACACTTTCTGTTGCCAGGCGCTGCCCTGAGTGCTTGTTCGTGTCCTAAAAATAACGGTTTCCCCCCTCAGACATCCCTATGCATAACGGAGGCTCTATCCTAGGGAATCAACGGAGAGGGCAGGCCCGTGGGGATGGACGTGGGTGCTGCCCCGATGCCAACACAGCCACCTAACCCCTCCCTGCCCACTCTGCCTCCCCACTACCCTCTCCCCGTCCCAGGACCCCAGCCAGAGGGTCCCTCACCCCCCCACCTCCAGCCCCATGGCATCCATTCAGGCAGCGTTCGCGGCGGCGGGCTTTGCACCCCCGGCCGGCAGGTGGCGCTGTCGGGGGCGCCGCCCGCCTCCCCTCGCGGGGCCGCGCTCCTCCCGGCGGCGGCGGCTGCGGCGGCAGCGGCGGGCTCGGGCCCCGGGTCCGAGAAGAGGACTGAGGCGCAGCGCGCGGCACAAAGAGCTTTTTCATTGCAGTTTGTTTGCAGTTGGGGCGCATTTGCATGAGAAACGGGTGAGAAGAGCCCGCTCCGCCGCTGACCTCACCCGCCATGAGCGGCTGAATAGCGGCGGCCGCCGACGCGACGCGCGGAGAATCCCGCCGGCCCGGGAGGGGGCTGAGGGGGGCGCAGGCCCCGCGGCCTCGTCTGCACCCCGACTCTTCTCCCAGGGGCCGCGGGGACCCCGAAACCCGGCACCCCAAGGCAGTCTGGGGCGCCCCCTGCTGGCACCGGCGGGCCCCGTCCGAACTCAAAGGGGTGCCCGCGCCGCCCTCGGGACAGTGTCAAGTTCAAGTTCAAGTTGAGGGCTTTGCAAAAAAGAAGAAAAAAAAAAGGGAGGGGGGTGTTGAGGCTTCACCCGCCGCCTTTGTGCTTCAAGGAAAAAACGCTCCCCAGGCCCCAGTGGCGCCCCCTCCTGGCCCAGCGCGCCTCCCGCAGGAGCCGCAGCTTCTCCGGCCAGCGCAGCGCTTGTCCCCGGGGCCACCCAAGGGTCTGGGGGCTCGGGTGGAGGTCGGTGCGACCCGAGCCCCCTGGGAGCCTCCCTGGCCCTGCAAGCCCAGCAGCAGACCGAGCTCGGTCGGACGGTCGGACGGTCGGACGGACGCCGGCGCGGAGGTAAAAAGCCTTGGCTAGTCGAAACCGGTTTGGCTCAGTGGATAGAGCGTCGGCCTGTGGACTGAAAGGTCCCGGGTTCGATTCTGGCCAAGGGCATGTACCTTGGTTGCGGGCACATCCCCGGTAGGGGGTGTGCAAGAGGCAGCTGGTCGATGACTCTCTCTCATCGATGTTTCTAACTCTCTATCCCTCTCTCTTCCTCTCTGTAAAAACTCAATAAATATATATATTTAAAAAAAAACTTAAAAAAAAAAAAGAAGTCATGGCTGGGCCGCCCGCAGCCCTCAAGCCCCGCGCCCCGCCCCTGTGCGGGGCGGACCCTGCGGGTGTGTGTGTGTGTGTGTGTGTGTGTCTCCACCAGGAAGGAGACTAAAAAGGGAGCCGGTGACCTACCTAGCGCTGAGACGATTCATCACTGACACTCGAGTGTCAGAAAAGCCAGGGAAGATGTTCACATCTTTTTAAACGGGGAAACTGAAATGATTTCCCCCCCCCCCCCTGCAAAGCCATCTTGCAAAGGATGCTCTAGTTCAGTGGTCGGCAAACTCATGAGTCCACAGAGCCAACTATCAACAGCCCAACGACTGACATTTCTTTGGAGAGCCACATGTTTTAAACGTAAACTTCTTCGAACGCCACTTCTTCCAAATAGACTCGCCCAGGCCGTGGCGTTTTGTGGGAGAGCCACGTGCAAGGGGCCACAGAGCCGGAAGTGGCTCGAGAGCCGCAGTTTGCAGACCATGGCTCCGGAGTCTAGAAGATTTCTCCCTGGGTTATTTGTGATATCTTGGACAACTCATTGTTTTTCACTCCGATAGCCAAAGTTTCCAACTCATAGATGGGTAGAAGGAGAAAATTTAATTCTACTCTGTAATAGATTGAGAGAGGGAAAAAAAAATACAACTATATAGTAACTCATTTAGTCCTCCTACAAGGAGCTAGATCTTGTTATTAGCCCTCTTTTACAGAAGTGGAAATGGGTACAGTACCTTCCCTGTCAGCTAGAAAGGGGACCAGGTGGGCCTTGAACTTGGGCAGGCCTGTTTAGACTCTGTGTGCTTGATGGTACCCATTATAGCTTTGTTCTTTTTTTTATATAAAATTTTTATTGATTTTTACAATTTTTTACAGAGAGGAAGGGAGAGGGATAGAGAGTTAGAAACATTGATGAGAGCGAGTCATCGATCAGCTGCCCCTTGCACACCCCCTACTGGGGATATGCCAGCAACCAAGGTACATGCCCTTGACCGGAATCGAACCCGGGACCCTTCAGTCCCAAGCCGACGCTCTATCCATTGAGCCAGAAGGGTCTTGGCAGTAACCACCTTTAATGACAATGTTACTGCCACTTTGCATTTTCAAAAAGCAATAGCCATTTCCCTCCCTCCCCCCCCCAAAAAAAAAGGAAAAAAAATGGACTCAGTTGGTCTCTGCCTGCTTTAACCAAGCCTACAGTGGGGGGGGGGGGTAGGTGCCTGGATTGTGGATAAACACCCCCCCAGGCGGTAACATGGATCCCCGATGTATTTGGAGATGATGAATTCATTTATTTATTTATTTCTATATAAATTATTGATTTTTCACAGAGAGGAAGAGAGAGGGATAGAGAGTTAGAAACATCAATGAGAGAGAAACATGGATCAGCTGCCTCCTGCACACCCCCTACTGGGGATGTGCCCACAACCAAGGTACATGCCCTTGACCGGAATCGAACCCGGGACCTTTCAGTCGGCAGACTGACGCTGTATCCACTGAGCCAAACCGGTCCCGGCAGAGATGATGAATTCAATGCACCTCTTGAACCTTGTCCACCCTGGACCACTTAGAAGTGTATGTGTGTGGCCTCGGGGGTGAGCATCAACCTGTGAACCAGGAGATCACGGGTTCGATTCCCCATCACCCTGATGGCGGGCTCCATCCCCAGGGAGGGGAGTGCAGGAGGCAGCCGGTCCATGATTCTCTCTCATCGTGAATGTTTCTACCTCTCTCTCTCTCTCCCTCTCTGAAATCAATAACAATATATTTTAAGACGTGTCTGTGTGTGGGGCGGGGGCTGGGGGTGGAAGGAAGGACAGGAGACTGTTGAGGAGGGAAATCAGAGATGTGTTGTGTCTTTTCTTAGCTCCATCATCTTGGGAGGCGGAAGAGACGGGAGCATGGAGAGGCAGAGCTGGTGAGTGTACTTTTCGTTCTCCTTCCGTTCTGTGCCTGCGTCTGTGTTTTCGGGGACAGGGATTGGGGACGGGACAACAGAGAACAAACAGAAACCTCTGCGTCTCCGGAGCTGACATCTGTGCGTGTGACCTGTGCGCGGAGAGAGAAAGAAACCCCCAAAAGTCCAGAGTTCTTTGCGCGCTGTCCCCCACCCCGCCGCTGGGCTGGATGGCTGGGCTCCAGCGCTCTCTTCTCCCTTAAACCCGTGGTGGTGGTGGTGGTCGGCAAACTGTGGCTCTGGAGAGCCACAGGCGGCTCTTTGGCCCCTGGAGGGTGTGGCTCTTCCACAAAATGCCACGGCCTGGGCGAGTCTGTTTGGAAGAAGCGGAGTGAGAAGACGGTTTTACTTTACGTTTAAGACATGTGGCTCTCCAGAGGAATGCCAGTCGTGGTGCTGTCAGTATTTGGCTCTGCGGACGGATGAGTTTGCCCACCGCTGCCTTAAACCCAAGGCGCCTGCTTTCAGCTGAGCTCTCTGCCTGCAGGTGGGACTGGGAGGGAGAAAGGGAGAGACTCAACTTCCTCTGTATTTGAAAATAAGGGAAGGCTGAAGCCGGTGTGGCTCAGTGGATAGAGCGGTCGGCCTGCGGACTGAAAGGTCCCAGGTTCGATTCCCGTCAAGGGCATGGACCTTGGTTGCGGGCACATCCCCAGTGGGGGGGGGTGCAAGAGGCAGCTGGTCGATGACTCTCTCTCATCGATGTTTCT